>NC_083628.1:2873106-3155606 GCF_963584025.1 Labrus mixtus | reverse complement strand
TTGTTTTCCCTCCAAAAACACATTTAAAGTGCTGGTGGCTATAGTCTTCCAAGCGGGCGGCCCGGGTTTGAAACCGGCCTGTGGCTCCTTTCCCGCATGTCATTCCCCACTCTCTCTCCCTGATTTCTGACTCTATCCACTGTCCTATCTCTCCGTTAAAGTCTTTATATGTGATTTTTTGATCCAGCAGATGTCGCCCTTGAGCTCCAGCATGAAACCAAAACAACTCGCGCTGCATTGTTGTGTTAGCATGCTAATGCTAGCGATCTTTATTATGCTCGTATCTTCACACTGCATGTAAATTTACCTGAAATGAGCGTGATCTAGAAACACAGTTAAGCAGTGAGTACAGTATGTTATTCTTCTTTTCTCTAGTCCCTCAATTAAACAACTTTTATACGCGAGGGGAGGAGTCAGCCGGCCGTCCGGGCGATGTAAACAAACTGAAGATAGGACTCTGAAAACTCTGAAAACATCACAGACAGTGGGACTCGGGTGTTACACCCATTGTAGACAGTCATGACTCACAGAGTTATTTTCAGAGGATATACTTGATTTATATTATATTTAAGTGTGAAAAATCACATATAAAGAGTTTAAAGGCACAAAAAGCCCAAAAATAAATCTTTAATAAAAACACATAAAAAGTCAGATGAACCCTGCAGTAACTGCGTCTTCTGTCTCACAGGAGTGAAGGTGACCCTCTCAGCCCTGATCGACGGGAAGAACTTCAATGCCGGCGGACACAAAGTGGGAATGGGCTTTGAGCTGGAAGCATAAACTGCTCAAATCCAACCATCCAAAGACGGGAAGAAAAAAAAAAAGCCCCCCGAACAACGTCACCACACACTCCTCCTCCTCCCTGCCCCGGCCCCGCCCCGGCCCCGCCCCCTCACACACACACCAACCTCATGTAGCCCCCCCTCACACACTTCATGAGCATTTCCGACAGAAGCAGTCGAGTCTCGGCATCATGTCACAGAAACCTGAGAGGAGTCGTGAGGGTGATCCTGTAAAAAAAAAAAAAAAAAAAAAAACGGACGGCGCATATTTAGGAATTATTCTTCGTTTTTATTGATATTGAAGTATTTTATTTCCCTGTAGGAAGAAGTATAGTCGTGGTGGTTAATGTTTAGCTCCTTAAAGCTTCCGTCGTTCCTGCCTTCTTTAAGCATGTGAGGGAAAGAAAAAAACATGGCTGCAGAGCTGAAGGCGTTGGTTAAAAAATGGTGCTGAGTGTCTGTTTTTTTTTGTTTTTGTTGTTTTGAACACGTTCTGCTGCATTGTGTGGACTACTGAATCCACATGAAACACATTTCATGAACATATGAAGGAGTTACTGAGGCACTGGTGGTTTAAAGGAGAGAACAAATGAAGGATATTGAAGCTTGCTTTACAGGAACACTTAAAAGTCTTTGTAGATGCTCTGATATGATCTTTTAATCCTTTGTGACTCTTTGTTTTTTAGGTTAGGTGAAATCAGTGTAGTGGAATCTTCTGGTAGCTTGTGTAGTTAGTTTGCATTTCTACGATATTGTTTTCATCTATCCGCCTCAGCTCGGCCGTCACAGAGAAATGGAGGATATTCAGCATCTGCTCGGACTGTCGCGTAGGGTCAGGCGTCTTGATTTTGCCGTTTTCCTCGTGTTGCTGGAAGGATTGCACTCGTTTACTGTCAGCGCTCTCGTCACGATAATAAAGACAACCCCACACACACCCCTCGGATCTGTACTGTACAGCTCGATTGTCCTCTGAGTGATTCCGGTACAAAACACTTCATAGGATTACGTTCCAGGTCGTTGTGTCCCACATGACTATCCTGTTTATTTATTTATTGTAATCATGAAAATGTGGGTTTTTTTTCTCCATCTAATTATGTTATCATGATTACAAAGCTCATTTTTTTGTTGTCACTTAGACACAGTACCTCATTTTTTCCAATGTCTATTAAGGGAATTATAATAATAAACGTTAAAAAAAAACTCTGAAAGTTGTTGTAATTCTTTTCTAATTGAAATATGTTCTGGTTTGGAATGTCTCCTTTTTACATATTTTATGCTAAGCTTAAATAATATAGCTTATTTACTAGAAATAAATACAAGAAAATAAGCAAATTTTTCAAATATTTTAAAGGAGCAATATGTAACGCTTACACCTAGTGTTTAAAATGGGTACTGCAGCCCAAATTCAAAACATTATAGAGAGCTGTCTCCCCTCGCCCCCCCCCCTCTCTAGAGTGGATTCTCACTCAGGTCACCATGTGGTGGACTCTGAAGCTTCAGTGTTTATCCAGCTCTGCATGGGTCTGTAAACCTTTCTGTGTTCTAACCTCTCTCCATTTTTCAAAAAGCATCTCCAATATTGATCCTAGTTTGAGCACGTTTCTGCTCGTGGAGCTTATTAGAAACATGCAGAGGCTTTTTAGGTTGGGTACAATCACTTCTATCTGAACCACTTCTCTTGACCCGCTTCCATCGCTGCAACACCTGTTGACCTGATAACTGCTCTCATATCTGGCAAACTGAGGGGCTTCCAAAACAGCCTTGTGTGGGGGGGTCGCCTTAAAAGCGCCTACCTTCTCTGGTCCAAACAAATCCAGACCCTTCAGTACCAGAATCTAAAGTTAGAAGGAGGACATACTGGCTGCTGTGTTGTTGTCAGAGAAGCCAGCACTTCAACATAGCATGTTTTCTTAATGTCTGATCAGATAGTAAGATCACTTTATCATTTCATTCAGTAGATATTGTACAGATTGGTACTTATATTATCCATGTCCAAAATGTTTCTTCTTGTCAAATATTAAAAATGCTCCGTTATGTTTTGTAGTCTGCAACATCAAATATATTGTACAAAAACATTTTTCAAAACTGTTTCTTTAATTTCATGTAAAAGTTTATATACAAAAATACAAACTTAATACAGGACATGGAAATATTCATGACTCCATTAAAACTCATCAGGTCTTCATGCTAGTGCAAGTCTAACATGACGTGTAACTTACAGATCATGGATGTGAACATGTAGCACTTCCATGCAATAATAAATAAACCTTAAAGGCAGGGTTGGTCATTTTCTCCAGATAGACTTTTTTTTAAAGATTTTGGTTGAAATAGTCTCAAGTCATCTGTAGAAGTTGTAAGCCTGTAAAACCTTCAACCAGTGGTAGGGTCAAGGTACCAATTTGATGAACCAATCAGGCGCCTCCCTGTCTCCCTGCTCGTTCTCTACACGATGCAAGCGATGAGCTGAGGTCCGCTTCTGGAGCTGCGCCGCTCATGCATGTAAGTGAGGGGGCGTGGCTTTAGAGGGAGCACAGAGGGGAGGGGGTGCAGACGGAGCACTGAGGGAATGCTACTTTCAAAATCATGCTATTTTTTTAAAAATTACCAACCCTGCCTTGAATAAAAGTGGGAGGGAGGGGGGGGTAATTAGTCTCAAGTTAAAATAGATGCATGTACACAGTAGATTAAATGGAAATATGTAAAGAACCTGCAGACTTGCACTAGCGTTAAAGCTGCATTACATTTGACATTTTCTGATGAGAGACTTCAAACATCCCAACATTACTTGAACTGATGCATCATCTGAACGAGTATTAGTTTCACTCTCCTCCTATGTCTGGTTAAACTGCTTGATGACGTATGATTGTGAGTTATTCCAAAGGATTTAAAGGGTCAGTTCACCCAAACCATGAAGAGCTAAGCATGGTAAAAATACATTTTTTGGTCAATGGAGTCGGGTGGCTGTGAAGATAGCGGTGTAGCTATAACAGCTGTTTCTTGTTTAAAAAGATTAAACTTCAGGAAAAAGTTCTCAGACAGTTTGAATCCATATCTGAGCCAGTTGGTGTTAAACTAAACACTTACGATGACCGTGCGTTTGTCCTGACAGGTTACATGATTAAAGAGAACAGCTAACTGCTGCAGGCTGAAGTAATCGACAAAAGCAGGTAAACAAAACTTTCCCATTAGTCCGGCAGACCCCAAAGCATGTTAAAGTGTAGTTAAAGGAGTGTTAGTGATGCGGGCGATTTCAAACTTCTTCACAGGATTTTCTCACCACCACACAGTCGAACGTCTTCAGCATCAAGCCTGCTCCTCATCTCTATCCTTTTTTTTTTTTACATTATTTCACAACCGCTTTTTTTGTCATTCAAGTTCGGTAACCATGGAAACTCTCTGGCTCCTCTCACACTGTTTTTTCTCCAGGGTTCAAAGAATGTGAAACATCCAAACAGTTCACAGCAGGTTGACCTTTGCCACCACCTGTTTGCAGCCTGTCTGGGAATATTCGCGATCCCCTACGGCGGGGTAATATTTAATCTCCCCCGCCAGGCGCTCGATGTTGGGATGATCCGGGTAGAAGCCCTCGCGACTCATTTCATCCAGGAAACACTGAATCACGTGATCTTTCTCCAGCAGGCCCAGAGGGAAGATGTCCGCTTCTGTCCACAGCCGGTGCAGCTTCTCCAGAATGTTTCTTAAAACAGGGGTCAGCTCGTTCACCAGGCGGTCCGACGCAGCCAAAGAATTACTCGACGAGTTGTGCAGCATGTGTTTAGTAATGTGTGTGTCACCCAGGTTGCTCAGGAACAGGTAGATGGCGTTCAGGTACTCGTTGGACTGTTTGGAGGCGACGAGCTGCCACAGGGCGTCCAGGATCTCGCCGTGCATGTGCTCCGCCTCGTCGAAGATAAAGAGCGGGATCTTCTCCTCCGACTCAGCCCGCTCCACCATCTCGGAGATGGCGGTGGAGAGGTCCCGGGCGCACTGCGGGGCGTCGGCCTCCAGGGGGCAGTGGTGCAGGACGTAGTACTGCAGCACCAGGGTCTCGCCGACCACCGAGCGGAAGTGTCCGGCCAGCAGGCGTCCCAGGTGGCTCTTCCCCACGCCGCTGGGGCCGTGCAGCGACACCACCAGGGGCTTGTTGTGGACGTAGGTGGACAGGTAGTCCTTCAGGTGGGCTATCAGACCCTCCACCGCCCCCTGCTGTCCAAACACCTCCCGCCTCAGAGTCTTCTCCAGCCCCTCCAGGTCGTACCGCAGGACGTGGTCGTCCAGGTTCTCTATGGCGTTGTACACCTGCAAAAAAAAGAAAGATAGGGTCTTTAGAAATGTACAAACCTGGAGCCTTTATTTTTATTTTTTTAAACCCAGACACAGCGACGATGGTCACCATATTGGGATTGCTGTCTTAACCTTACTTTCAGTCAATCTAGAAGCAGACGAAGAGGTGGAGCTGAGGCGGGCCTTAAGCCTCCTGACCAACAGCTACAACACACCCACCTGTCAATCAACCCCCCCCCCCCCCCCCCCCCCCCCCCCCTCCCTCCCCCTCGTACAATGTGCGCCATCAAAGAAATAGTTATTCAGACCAAAACTGTTTCCTGTACCGGGCTGTAAACATTTTTATTCCTTCTGTAAAAATCAGCATTTAATATGGGCTCTAAGGGGGACTTCTTGGGTTTGAATTCAGCCCCAAGTGGAGACAAGAGGAACTGCAGTTTATTTTTTTTTGCACTTCTGCATTCGCTGCAATTTTCAACAACGGAAGTTTCCGCTTGCTAAAGAGCCAACCCCTGTGTTCTAGTTGAAATAAGTTTTTTTTAGTCAATGGAGTCTGGTGGCTTTAAAGAGAGTGATGTAACAGCTGTTTCTCCTTTCAAAATAAGCGTTGCATTTTGTTTTTTCCCAGAAGCTGTTTCACCACTGTCTAAGTAGCAATCATGAGCTCCACTATCTCTGCAGATTGCAAATACAAGAATGACGTGCACGTTGACATTTTAAGGGATTTTTGCAGCATGCACACTGACCACACTGACCACACTGATCTGTTTCACTTTCTCAATTTAAAAACCAAAACTGGTGAAAATCCTGTTTAGAATCAAAACAAAGACTAGTCTCATAGAAAGCCGTTTCTTTTTTTTTTTTACAGTGATTAGGGTTTCTTTCATCTCGCAGCCTGTCACTGGGATAGGCCATGACATGCCATGATGCTGACATCGCCCACACTAATGAGGAAACAATCAAACAGTAAAAAAAACACCTAAATAATAATATGTACAGTTAAACTAAAAAGTAGAAGCAGTAGAGGGAACATGCTCTGCCAGTCCATTTGTTTACTTCAGAAATATTTCCGGACTGTTTTTTTCTTTTCTCCAAGTGAAGCATTAAGATCTCGCTCATGTGCAGCCGCTGCAACACGTGACACACTTGTTTATGTTTGAAACCTGTTAAATAAAACCATTTACGATGCTGCGGGATACTCGGCACAACAAAGCGGTCACAGCTGGACGAACTCACTGAGCGGCTCTGAGGCAGAAATGACCCGTGGGCGCATCACATACGTTCTGACTGAATGATCCACCTTTAGGTCTCAATGAATCATGCTTCATGCTGTATTTCTATTTCTGGACTGAATGTAGACAGTTCAGTCCATATTTACACCGGCAGAGTCACACTGGAGATGAAGGGAATACAAACTCCTCAGCCTCGTTATTTCCTTTTAGTTAAAGACAAACTGTCAGAGAACCACGATCACATGTTAGTAAGCAGAGAATCAAAGAGTGACGGTTAATGGGCGTCTGACTACCTGGGAGCCCCAGGGGAGGGAGGGGCCCTTATTGGACCTGAATTATAATAAAGTGTGTTTTTCTACATACAACATATTGTAAAAACCTTTCTATGCAAATGGAAAAAGATGAATATTGTACAAAGTTTGATTCCATCTTTACTACATGAACTATTTAAAGTCTTTATCTGTGATTTTTCTCACTTAAATATAATATAAATCAAGTATCTCCTCTGAAAATAACTCTGTGAGTCATGACTGTCTACAATGGGTGTAACACCCGAGTCCCACTGTCTGTGATGTTTTCAGAGTTTTCAGAGTCCTATCTTCACTTTGTTTACATCGCCTGGACGGCCGGCTGACTCCTCCCCTCGTGTATAAAAGTTGTTTAATTGAGGGACTAGAGAAAAGAAGAATAACATACTGTACTCACTGCTTAACTGTGTTTCTAGATCACGCTCATTTCAGGTAAATTTACATGCAGTGTGAAGATAGGAGCATAATAAAGATCGCTAGCATTAGCATGCTAACACAACAATGCAGCGCCAGTTGTTTTGGTTTCATGCTGGTGCTCAAGGGCGACATCTGCTGGATCAAAAAAATTGCATTTATAGCCTTTAATGTACAGAAAAGGAGGAAGGATGAGCAGCTGACTCAAAACTAAAGTGTCCAGGACACACACACAAGTTTACCCCAAATTAACCCCAAGTTGCTCCTGCTGCTTAATCAGCGGCGTGTGAATGTGTATGAATGCGATTAGTTAACACTGATGGACACTCTGCCATCAGTGTGTGAATGTGTAGGTGTGACCTGCGGTGTAAAAGTGCTTTGAGTAGTCAAAAGACTAGAAAAGAAATAAACAACTCAAGTCCATTTACTTTGTGTTGTGTTACTTCTTAATACTGATTCATGAATCTACCTCAGTAAAAGTTAATGTGACATTCTCACTCTTCTTATCAAACTCCTCCCCAAATAAAATCTTCCCCAGAGTTCCTCTTGAAGGAAATGCAATCAAAATAAATCGAGTAAAAGCTCTCCAAATTCTTCTGAATAAGACTCAGTTGTTTGTTTTCTCACGGGTGTTTCAACACAACACCCAAAGCTCACACAACAGCAAACAGGGCGAGTAAGTTCCCGACAAACAGGTGCATGAAAAGAACTTGTATCTGGTTACTTTACCTGCACAAAGACAATGGCAAACAGCAGGTACAGGCAGTATTGCGCTCGGCTGCGCTCCGGCCGGGGCGGGCTCCTGCACCCTCCACTGTTAGGAAACATAACCCGCCTCCTCTTCCTCCTCTTCTTCTTCTGAGAGGCGGAGGACGACAGGGAGGAGAAGGCCGAAGGGGAGACCCCGTCGAAGGTGAAGATCTTGGGGCTGGCTCTGCTCGGAGCTCCTGTGAATGCTCCCGCTGCTGCCAGGCTCAGAGCCATCTCCTGACGCCTCTTCTTCAGGGCCGTGTACTTCTGTTTGATGCGGATGACGGCGCGCAGGGACGAGGAGAAGCTGGACAGACTCTGGGCCGCGCTGTCTCTGTGTTTTTCATCGTCCTCCTCCTTCTTCTCCTCTTTCTCCATCTCTTCCTCTGTTTGAGAAGAGGAGGAGCTGCTGCTGTCCTGGTCGCTCATCTGCACAGACAAGAGAATGACTTTAAAGTAGAATACTTTTAGAATCACAAGGAATCACATCGAAACTAAGTATGTGAAAAGTTCTCGTGCAGTTCTTCTCAGAGGAACATTTTAGTGCCTCAGCATTTTCACTTTTCATTCCACATCTGTCACTAATCTTTCTTCCTTACTTCAATAAATCTTATTTGGCGCTACACATTGCGCTGCAAACAACAACAAGAGGTTAGCAAGTAATCAGACTCAAACAGCAGGCTGAAGGAACCTTTTTGGATCCCTGAAAAGTTGTTCAGAAACTTCAGGTGGAAAAGCAGCTTTTGTCTTCGTGTTGGATCTTTTGGGGACAGCTTGATTGACTGCTCAAAATATTGTATTAACTTCCTGTCATACTCAGCGGCTGCACGATTGTGTTGTGGTTAGTGCTGTCTCCTCGCAGCAAAAAGGTTCCTGCATGGTTCAATTCCCTACTGGGCCAAGGTTCTTTCAGTGTGGATTTTTTTATGTTCGCTCCAAGTGTGCGTTCTCTCTGGGTACTCCAGACTCCTCCCACAGTTCATGGGCGAGCTCTTTAGGTTCATTGGTGACCCTAAATCGCCTCTGACAACAACACAGCAGCCAGTATGTCCTCCTTCTAACTTTAGATTCTGCTCCTGAATGCTCTGGATTTGTTTGGACCAGAGAAGGTAGGCGGCCCCCACAGTGGCCATTTTGGACGCCCCTCGGTTTGTCAGATATGAGACCTGCAGTTATCAGGTCAACAGGTGTTGCAGTGATGGAAGCGGGTCAAGAGAAGTGGTTCAGATAGAAGTGATTGTACCCGACCTAAAAAGCCTCTGCATGTTTCTAATAAGCTCCACGAGCAGAAACGTGCTCAAACTAGGATCAATATTGGAGATGCTTTTTGAAAAATGGAGAGAGGTTAGAACACAGAAAGGTTTACAGACCCATGCAGAGCTGGATAAACACTGAAGCTTCAGAGTCCACCACATGGTGACCTGTGTGAGCATCGACTCTAGAGAGGGGGGGGGGGGGGGACATCTCTCTATGATGTTTAGAATTTAGACTGCAGTACTCATTTTAAACACTAGGTGTCAGAGTGACATATTGCTCCTTTAAAATACTTAATGTTGTCACAGTTAATTCACAATTTAATGACTCGTACATTTATTTGAATAGTATTACTAAGAAGAGGAACATGATTCTCAGCAGGCAAACAGAAAAAAAAAAGTTCTGCTCTGTCATACTTCCTCTCTGTTATCAATTTTCAACATCCACTGCAGCGAGGGCTGCTTCTTCTGACTGCAAACTTGAGGTTAAACAGAGCATTCAAATGGCAATGGCGTACACATTGAGAGGTACATACTGGGGTGACCATCTGTATATAATTCTCACATGTCTGTTGAAACGACTGCTGGGAACGGCTGGGTGGGTCTGACAGTGAGAAAGAGAGGAGTGTGAAATAGTTGAACAGTAGGTGCAATCCTGCGCTCGGTTATTTCCCCCTTGTGTGTGTTGTAAAAGCAGAGAACAGAAATTTGAATAAGCGGAAGGAAAAGTAGTGTAGTATTATTCTATTATTCTATTCTATTTTCTCCCTTTATTTAACTGATGAACACATGTTTGAGTTTAAACTTCTTGTTATTTTTGATAATTATATTCCTGTTTCTTGAGCTGTTGTGACAAAAAATAAATAAAGTTTATCTTTATCTTTAAAAGAAGGATGCCGGAGTAACTTCAGTTTTATAGCTGATACGATGTGCTGATGAAAATATGATGATGATGCATTCTGGGTGGATTCTGGGTGGTGTTCAAATGCACGAGAATTTCCCAGCAGAGAACTGATAAGATATCTTAAAAGACCGCAGCTTACTCATCCATCAGCTCTTATATCTTTATTAATAATATTTCATTTCTGGGTGTCATCAGTATAAATTGGGGCCTGTTTTTTTGCAGTTTTACAGATTTCCACATGGACATAAAAATAATTTTCCAGGTACGGATGGAGCTGCTGTTTTCCCCTGTAAAACGATATTCAAATCGACTATGAAATACTTTGGAAGCGTTCCTGCAGAGGAGAAGGAAGTGCAATCCCTTCAGGAACAATCGCTGGCTGCATGCTAACTCCATCTGCTGCGATGCAAACCAGTGAGCTGTAGAGCAGATTTTTGCATGCATCCTTTACTCACTGTCATTTCTGCAAAATCTGAAAGCCAAAACCTACATGTGCTACTTTGTCTTTGTCATCTTCAAGCCTTACGCTGATGAATCTTCAATAAATCTGGGGAAAAAATCTTGGATTTCTCATGCACTACGAGGCTGAGCAGCCACTTGGGTCATGACCTCAACGCCTTCAACACATGCTGATCTAAAACACAAAACCCACAGCTTTCCTGCACCCAGACTTTTGAATGATTCCTTCCATTGATTGTTTGAAATAAAATTTAAAAAACATGCATATTTATGAAGTATTTTCTTTCATTTTATTAATGCACTTCCTCCTGTTGGTTTTGTTGCTTGGTATTTATGTACTTTTTGATGTAACATAGAAAGTTTTTCTCACTTTTAAATATCCTGATCCATGCTCTTATGGCAAGTTTTAACAGCTCATAGCTGGACTGAATATGCATTGAATTATTTCCAGTTTATACGATCATTACAGATGTCAACGACCTCATTCTTCTAATGAATTGATGTTTTGGATGTCTGCCATCTATAATGATAGGTGTGTTTGCTTCTAGGTTTGTCTGCAAAAAACCAATATGGTGCAAAGAGCCTGCAAAGTTTGAGTGTGAAATCATGGTCACTCTCTCATCGTGCTGTTTTGTAGCCCTCGTGTGACTTTCTAGGGTTGTTGTTTTTTAAAGCCTTACAGAAAATGAAGAACTATCAGTTCTGCCCAGATCAGGTCAGGCCAAGAAAAATAAAAAATCAACTACCAACATGTCAGTCAATGATTCACTGGACTTGTGGGGGAAAATGTTGAGAAGGAACATCCCTTCCTTTAGTGAAAAAAAAGAAGCAGATAGTAAAGACATCATTGTGCTCTGAATTATTCTTGGCACTGACTCAGCGTCTTTTCTGTTTTCTGGGGAAGTTGTCCTGTGCTTGTGTGTCCGAGCCTCGCTTTACATCAGCACAAAAGAATTCAGCACGAAGGGAGAGTTACAGTACAGACACGGGATCAGGGGTCTTATCTGTGTGTTCACATGCAGGGACCTGAAGGAGCCGGCTGCATACCACACATTTCACACCTCAACTGTGAGGGAAAACAAATGCACATTTTAAGAGCTTTGTCTCTCCTGAAATCTGCAGGTTTTGATGCAGACAGTTAAAAATCTGAAAACACACCCTGAGAAACAGGTTGTAGCTTTGTGAGGAGGCGTCTGTTTTGAGTTTCATCTTTTAAGAAACAGGTATCTACTGTACTGAATGCCTCCCAGCCAACTGCACACACACACTCCTTCACCCTGCAGGCTTGTATGCAAACCAGGAAAAAAAAGGGAGGAAATAATACAGTGAAAAATGGAAAGATAAGTAAAAAAAAACATGCAAGAAATAAAGAGTTTTCTTACCTTTAATGCTGCACAAGTCTTTCCACAGAGAAATAACTTGAATGTTTTCAGGGTTTAGTCCATACTCTGTGAGCAGAGAACAGCTCCACTCAGCACGCAGCACGACTCAGGAAGAGACTATCCTATCTGTCTATCTTACCTCCTGATCCTGTTCTCGAGCATCAAGCTGGCTCCGCCTCTCTTTATTCTCTCTCTCTCTCTCTCTCTCTCTCCAGTTTCTGCTCGTGGTGGTTCCTGACACAGCTTATAACTAACGTCTTCTCTCACAGCTCAAGACCTTTTTCTCTATCACCTTCGTAATGATCTTCACAGGAAGGAGTCAAATTGTTATTGTGGTTTGGTTACTTATCAGTTATAAGAAAGGATGTCCTCCTTTTCTTAGATCTGTTAATATGATGTTTTGATGTTCCTCTGACTTGTGCAAGAACTCACATTCTTTTTGAATATGTTTTTTTAAGGTTATTTTTGAGCTTTTTATGACTTCTTGAGATAGGACAGTGGATAGAGTCAGAAATCAGGGAGAGAGAGGGGGGGGGGGGGGGGAGGGGGAATGACATGCAGGAGGGGGGCCACAGGTCAGATTCAAACCCGGGCCGTCCACTATACTTAAATGGGGCGTGCACGCTAACCACTAGACTTTCAGCACCTGTTTTTAAAGGTATGTAAGCCCTAAGTGGACATGCATCCATACATTGTCTTATCTCTGTTTTCCCGTGAGACCTCGACTCACCTACCTCAAACCTCTAGAGTTACAAAAGCACCAAACAGACGTAGAATTAGTCTTAACTTAGCTAATTAGCTTGGGTTAATTGCAGCATGGCAGGTGTGACAAGACAAGGTGTTTTGTTCTCTCCAGATCGTCAGAAAGTGATGACAAGATAAGAAGCTTTGTTATCCTGAAATAACAGGAAAAACAAGTCGAAACCTGGAGAAAACAAAAGAATAAGTGACTCCAGATTTAAAATGTGGTAAATGAAGTGTATTGATGCATGGGCTTCTGTATGAAGGTAGAAGATGTAACATTTGTGCAGTTACAAGCCCAAAGATATATTTTGTTCTAAATGTATTTTGAAGAATTTAAATATCTAACAAGATAATGTTTTTGGGGCGTCAGGTAGCCTAGCCCCCTTTTCCCCGTTGTGACGTTGTTCAAACAAAAAGACTGATAAATAATAAAGCGTGTGACTGTTATGTAACCATTAACTGTAAAAGCAGAGTGGGATTTCCTGGTACCTTCCTGGAAAGCTTGTGACCTTCATCAGGGGTCATCAAAACTATGAGGCTGCGATCAAAAAATTAATACGGCAATATATCGTCATGTGCAACTTCCAAAGACATGAATGGATGCAGATGTTACAGAATCGATACGGCTGCAAAGCTGTCATGACATTTTGGAAAGACGATTTCACAATAACACCAAAACTCTGGGATTCAAATATCTTAGGGCACGGTCACACTGGCCATCTGTACCGTGCTGTACTCAAGCACAATTGGCCCCTCCGCTGCACCATTCCCACGCTGGCTGGCACGGCCCGCGATCACACTGGCCAGGACTAACCGTGCCTAAAAGCACGATTACCTCGTACATAACGTCGTAATACAACACATGCTTAATACTTAATGTAGTTGTTGGATCTCTGAGGACCTGAATTGAAGAGTTTGAAGTTGTAGGATCTTTATGCCTCTGCTGTTTTCTCAACAATAAAGAACAGCTGTTTAGTGAATTCTGTGTAGGACATGGTCACTATCCTAAATCAATGTAGATCACGATATGATCGTATTGTAGGGTTGTAGGAAATACTCATCCCTGATCGAAACAGATGAACGAAGTGATGAAGCGATGCTGGAGCTTTTTGAACTTTGTCATATAGTTGTGTTTCCACATTAGTCCTGATGTTTCTAACAGTGTTCAGTGGAGTGTTCAGTTAAGCTAAAAACAAATCAAATGTACCAGCTGCTACTTTCATGAACGTTTTAACTTTCACTTTCTTTGCACAAGATTTGTTGTTTTCTGGAGTTTATGAAACACGAGCAACAACTTTTTCTGGATTTGAGCAGCTCTTTGAAAAAAGAGAACAAACTGTGATAGTCATTTCCCCTCACTGAGGTCAAACAAAAGGTTTGAATAAACAATAATAACATGACTGGGCTGTAATGAGTGGGTGTGCCTGTGAAAGGCCACGCTGAAAACTAAAAGAGGAAACAAAGAGGCGTGCAAAGTGTTTGCATTCTTATTTGATAACAAATAAACCGCAGAGAAAATAACTTGCATGTAGGCGGGTAACTCAGACTTTATATACAGTATGTTACTACTCTTGTTATCTACTTCATTCTAAAAGGAGACAATGATTGATTTGGGTTAGAGTCACAACTAAAGATCTTAAAGTTTTTTTTTTTTTTAAAGCTACAGTACTTTTGTGTACTATTAATCATAAAAAAGTATTTAAAGGTCACATATTATACTTTTTGTCAACCGGTGTAAATAAGTCTCAGAGCTCCCCAAAACATGTGTGTGAAGTTTCTTGTTCTAAATCCACTCTGATCCTGTATTTGATCATGTCTATGAACCCCTCTATTTCAGCCCTGCTCAGAACAGGCTGTTTCTGTGTCTGTACCTTTAAATATGTAAATGAGCTGTGTCTGACCACGCCCCCTCTCTGGAAGGACTTTTGGTGTCTCTGGCTTTTCTCGTTCCATGCCCTATTGTTTACGGCGAGAAGGCAGACTCAGAGGGCAGAACAAACACCTAGCTGTGGGAGTGTCACCCACCTGGGGGAGGGGCTACTGCCCTTTGTGATGTCATGAAGGGAAAATCTCCAAATGGCCTGTTTCAGCACACATTTTCTGAAAAGTAGAGCAGGAAAAAGACGGAGAGGATGGACTTTTTTTTATAATTGGGGGGTTTGTAGACAGACTAGAGACACATATTAGTGTTAGAGAAACATGGTGAAGAGTATTTTGTACAATGTGTGACCTTTAAGAAGCAAATATCAACAGCTATTTTTTTGTGTTGTTTTTCACCATTATAATTTTACTTGTTGAAGAGTATTTTATCACTCCTGCATTGATCATTTTACTTGTTAATGAATGCTTAGTACATTTTTGCTTTGAGAATTTTACTTAGTTAAACATCTGAACAGTTCTTCCAGCACTGGAGCTACACACGTTATCATAAAACTTGTTGCATACCAAACCAAACACACGTCATCTATCTAACATCGAGCCCAACAGGTTCCTTAACATCTGTTATCAAGTTCATCAAACCCACTCAACCATCTGATTGGTAGGTAAGGGGACTAAACGCTGCGTCGTGGGTGTGAAAAAGGAAGCTCTCTGTCTCTGTGTAAACTCGTTCATGGGTCTGAACTTCCTTCTGTGCAGCCTCTGAAACGTCCTCTGTACACAGTTTACTCTAAAGAAGCTGCTGCGTGTAAACTGTTAATGTTGCAGTGAGGAGGAGGAGGAGGAGGGATCGGTCACACATGACAGCAGCAGCAGTCAGGCATCTGAAGGGCCACGGTGGTGATGCATGCTGCTCTCTGATGCAACAGGTGACGTTTTTGTCTTGTTATTATTAGTAACATTCAGAAGGTGTGAGAGAAGGTTCTCATGGTGTGATCTGACGAGTGCGAGTGTTTTAAGACTCAGCAGTTTCCTGCAGAAAGATGAGTATCGGAGGAATGTGAAACTGAAATCGAGATTAAACAGAAAAAAAAAAAATCATGCAGACTCAAGTTGGGGCCAAATGGGATATTTATAAAAGTTAACTTTACTTCAACACAACCCGAGCTCCTGGACATCAAATCAACGCCTTCTTTCTTTCTCTGTGAAATATTGAGCAACATTTAAACACTGATTCACGTTAAAAGAATCAAAATAAAAAGGACATTGAAGACGAGGGAGAGAGACAAACTGAAAGAGGGCCCTCGTTGCAGCGGCCGTGGGTTCAAACCTGACCTTAGCCCTTTGCTGCATGTCATCCCCCCCCTCTTTCCTCGCAACTTTTCCCATCTCTCCAAAAACAAACACGTCTTTCACACATCACAACCGTGCTCAATGGAGGCCTTTCTGGTCTACCTAAAGCTTTTTTTTTAATTTCCGCAAGTTGAAATGTTGAAGGGCTCGGATCGAGCGAGCTGCAGGAAACAAGAAAGGAAATAGGAGAGATAAGAGAGACTTATTGTTTTTTTGTTCCTTTAAGGGTGTTTTTAAGGAAAGGTCACTCCAGTGTTTTCAAAATGTTATGAGAGTGTTGCATTGTTTACAGGACAGCAGCACAGGCTTACACCATCAATAAAGAGAGGTCAAGAAAACATGACCCCGGAGCTGCAGTTCAAACCCTTTCAGCCGGATTGCCGTGGATTAAGTATTTATAGATGATTATGTTGGATGAAAGTAGAAAAAAACCCCATCAGAGTGCAGCACAAAGTGTTCAGGTATTTCAGGAGAGTCTTGATCAGTCCGTCTGTCCAACCTGGAAAAGTATCTGTTACTGTAACTATAAATAAACACAAGCTCCGCATCAATTTGCAATCCAAATGCTGTGGTGATTTTCCTCCTCTATGAAAATGTCTGGAAATATGTTACACCTAATTCATCATTTTGAATATGTGAAGCTCATTAATGACCCCGTGAGGTACGTCCTGACACAACCTGCTCCTCCCTACACACTTCTTGTCATCTGGTTTTTCTTTGGCTCCTGTCCACGTTTCTCCTTCTTCTTCTCCTTTGTTTAAATTTGTCATCCTCAGTAGTTTTCAGTTTTAGTTCTGGAAACTATTTAGGAAAACCCAGACATAAAAGTTGAATGAAAAAAAAGACAGACATTGGTTGATAATTTTGCTTTAAATAAAAACATTTGTGTACAAGCTTCTCTTTGCACAGCTCTAACATGACAAAGAAGAAATATAAAGAATGTGATCAAACTACTTGAAGAGGGGAAGTGAACATTATTTGATCAAATAAAAACACATACAACCAAAAAATAAGCTTTTTTTTTTTTTTTTTTTAAGATTAAGAAATAGCAGAAAATTTACAGATGAAAATATTTAGAAACCACAAAAAGATTGGCTGAGAAGTGCACCCATGTTTTCTACTTCTCCTCTTACTGAGCTACATTAAGGAAAGGTGGGAAACTGTGCAGGTAAATATCGATCTTTCTTCTTAAAGGAGCGCCTACTCTCGGGGTCTTCACTTCTCTTCTTGAGTGCTTCCGGAGGATGCAGACACATGTTAACAGCTGTAAACGTTCAAACTGAGAGGCAGCGGTAAGCTTCTAGCATGTTCCAGTATTTATGAACCACCGCCTACTTCCTCTTTCTGCCTCGGCCTCTCCTGCCTCTGACGGAGGAGGGGCCCGCTCCGGCTGAGCCGTCAGCCGGGCTCGCTCCGATGTTGATCTGTCCCTCCTGGATTTCATTGCGCGCCTCCGGAGGGAGATGTTCAATCTGCTGCTGCGTTTCCAGATAAAACATGACGTCTCTCAGCTGCTCCTGAAGCTCCGCTATCGCCGAGTCTTTACGATCGCCTGTAAGAAAACACCAGACGACTTTTAAAACCATACATGGCTTGTTTTCTTTCTTTACATATAACTCTCTTTTTATACTTTACTAGACTAAAAAAATCATAGAAGAAAATATGGACGTATCCTCAGCGATGTCACCCCAGAGGTTTCTGAAGAGGAGCTTTGAAGCCCCTCAATGGCAGTCGCCATGTTGGAAATGCTGTCTCAAACTAACTTTCTATTGGTCTAAAAACAGTTAAAGAGGCTGAGTTGATGCAGGACTTTAACCTCTTTACAACGCGCACGCCTGCATGTCAACTTTGCACATTTCTAAATCTTTTGAAATCAAAACGGATGAGCTATAATAAGATTAAATCCCCGGTAGTGAACCAATAAAAACTGGGATTTTTATACCAAACTGATTATATGCACAAGGATGTAGAAGTGTTAATTCTGCTGTAAAAATTTAAATTTTTATTTGGGACCTAATGGTCTGGTTTTAGAGCCGGCCTCAAGTGGACAATCAAGGAACTGCAGTTATTTTGTACTTCAGCATTGGCTTCATACTTTAACATGAACACACATCCTGTGGTATGGTTAGTGTAACTATGATATTTACTTCACAAAAATTTTGGTTAAAAATGCACCAAATCAGAAAAATAAGAGGATTTTTTTTCTTGATCACTAAAGCTGAAGCAACGATGTCAGACTCATCCAATGTCAACGCTTCTTGGGTTTTTCTGCTTTACTCCTAGTTGCCAAAGTCTCGTTAAGTGTTGTAGTCGAGACCACACTAAGCGAGACCAAGACATACCCGAGACCAGAGTACGCCGAGACCGAAACAAGACATAATATCTCTGAAAAATCATCAACTTGTGTTCAGGGGGCGTGTCACTCACTTAGACTGTAACACCCAGGAGTTTGCTGATGTAGTGGGGGATAAAAACGAAACTACAAATGAATTGAGGTTATTGGTTCTTTTAGAAAGGTGTTTTCCTTCTTATCACAGTAATGACGTGGAAAAATAGCTTTTCAGTGGAGGTCTAGACCGGTCTTGATTTAAAAGACAAGACCGAGTTAAAATGCTTTTGATTCCGAGAGGAGAGCTTCAAAAAGTGCTCCCGATTTCGAGTACTAAAGCACTATCCTCGGGTTGCAAAGTTTGCACACAGAAAAAAACGTTGTTGAGCCTTTTAGAAAAAACATCTTAGTCACTTTTCTCAACTTCATCTTGACAGAGAAATGTTATAAAACAATACATCACAAAAAAAGAGAAAACTAGTAGCTGTAATGTTAACCACAATGTTCCCTAATTCTGACGCTTAAAATGCCTCCAAAAGTTTGAATCCCTCTGATCATAAGTTAAAAAGTCTCCTCCACCTTGACACAAAGGTCATACCTCGTACAAACAAACAACAAAGAACATTTGTTGAAACAGTCCTCATCCTCAGAGCTACAAACTGAAGGAAAAATACAGGTATGTGAAAACCTGGCATTTGTTTCTCCCTCGGGCAAACGAGGCTGAAAGGTCGGTATGTGTGTGAACTGTCTGATGCGTCAGAGTTTTCGCTGAGCATTTTGAAATGAAATTCAAACACATACACTTTGACTTTTTTTCCCAAAAAAATAAACTTGGAAAAATTACTTTTTGTTAACTTTGTATCATGAAGACTTTTACTGGTCTGATGTAGACTTAAAGGCAAACCGACTCAGTTCAGAAGCTCGATACTGACATTGAGATTCCTTTACGTCTCTCCGTCTCCAGTCAGGCACTTCCTTCATTCACTCTGCTTTGATGTTAATTATTTGCAAATATTACAGAAGTAAAGAAAGAGGAAGTTGTCTATGACTGCAGGCCAGAACAAAAATAACCACTCAGCTTCAGGAACACAAGTCCTGATCTTATCTGGGGTTTAGAGATATTCTTAAAGTTCCCTACAAAGCAATCGATGATGAAAAAAAAACATTACGTTTGGAGTCATAGGAGCTCCACAAAGAACCGGAGTCTAAAGATTAGATATGTGAAATAATAATTGAGGATATTAAAACAGTAGAAAAGATCATTAAACCTGTGAAAATAAAAAGGGCACAAGGACGAACTACCTGGATAAAAAGATTCATATGAATATAGAATAGTTCTTGCCCCATTCTGTGAACGTTTGTGTGATTCATTGTTAATTATTTTTCTCCTAAACTATGTCTTCTATTCATTTCCTTCCATATTTTTCCTGCATGTTTTCCCACATCCCAAATCAGCAGATTACACCACAGATCAGTGAGTGATCCCTCTCCCTCCCCCTCTCTCTCTCTCCCTCCCTCTCTCTCCCTCTCCCTCTCTCTCCCCCCCCCCCTCTCTCTCTCTCTCTCACCGCTCTCTTTTCCTTTGCGCTCCTCATCTGCGAGCTGAGACTGAAGCTGAGTCTGATTGGCTCTCAGACAGCGGTTCATCTCCTGCTCCTCCTTCAGCTCCTGACTCAGCTTCAACACCCGGCCGCTCAGCTGAGTGCACCTGAACACAGGGGGGGTGGAAAGCCGACTTTAGTGTTACATCCTAACATAGTATCTACAGATTCAGAGTGTTTCTTCATGGAGCTCCTGCTTTTGAACTCAAACTCACATAAACCAAAGTTTTCCTTGAACAGAAGCATTTTAGCAGCAGGTTGTTTGAAGTGTTTTAACCTGTAAAGCAGAGGTGAGCCGACGCGTCTCTGACTCACCTTTCAACAGATCAACATCTGTGCTTCCCTGTTTCGACTAGTCTCTATCTGCTGGGAAATTAACGCCTATAGTTCGACTACTAGCAATTAATAAAAAAGAAAAAAACATGACTTTAACTACTTACACTGTACATTCAGGTGAGCTATTTTATTCCACTTTGCTTCTTAGTCCCAATTCACAATGCAAATCAGGTTTATGTGATGGCCACTGAGATCCCTCACCGCTTTTTTAAAAGGAATGTCTGGGAAAACGTGTTGACATTTCCAGAAAATAATTCCCAGGGGATCTTACTTTGGTGAATAAAGTGTATTCTGTTGTTTCATATCAGTAAGCTGCATTTTGTGGATCAAATGTGTCTTTTTCAGGGGGATTTTTATGCCTTTATTTTAGAGACAGGAGAAGTGGATAGAGTCAGAAATCTGGGAGAGAGAGAGAGAGAGAGAGAGAGGGGGGAATGACGTGGGGAAAGGAGCCACAGGTCAGGTTTGAACCCGGGTCGCTCGTCCACTGGCGCTCCCCAAATGTGTCTTTTTTAAGACGCCTATCCAAAGCAGTTAGAACATGAATCAGATATCAGTCTCAGCACTCATCGTCTACCATCGTGTGATAGCAGATATTTTCCTCTGGGAACTGGGATTTCTCAGGAAGTCCGATGAAGCCAGCAGTTTCTGCCAAATGACTTCCAGGCAAGACTTAATTTTCTGTGTGGTGTTTACATAGCAGACGTAAACGCCTTCAGTTTGTAACATGCCCGAGGGGAGCACCCGTTCATCAGTAGAATTTAAACTGTACAGTGGCATGAGGAGCTTTTGATTTACTTGCAATAAGCAGGAATTTGGTTTGCTGAAATCACATCATGATGCATGAACACATTTTAAAATGTTTGATTGTTGAATCAAGGTCAGATCGATCATTTCAGGTTGTCAGATAGTCCAGTTGTTGATTGAGAATCGTTTTCACGAGAGAGCGTCTAGCAGGTTTGTGGCTCAAGTTGAAATGTTTCATCGATAGTAACTTGTTTGCTGCATTTCTATTTCATTTCTATAGCCTGATCAGTTTATAGAGACTATCAAATCATCTTTTAAAAACTGCTGATGGGAGCTGGTGGTAAGTCATTAGAGCGATAACGTTACACCTGTGTTCTGCTGTCCACTCAGACTGCTTCTCCAGCAAAGCAAAGCCTGCTGACATGTAATTGGCCAATACAAACGGAAACAAGAACACTCCCCATGCTGGATATTCAGTAACTTAAGTTTAAAGTTCAGGTTGTGATGATGTGAAGAATCTGATGTTATAGTTCACCTACTTTTTCTCTAAGCCCTGCTTCTCTTTGCCCATCTCTCCAAAGCGTCTCTCCAGGTTGTCGCAGCGCTCCAAAGTCTCCTTAAACTTAGACTTCATGTTGTTTATCTGAAAGATAAACGAGCACAGAGGGATCAGAAAACAGCTAGAAGAATAAATGAAGACTTGTAGCTCGTGTCGTGTGTTACCTCCTCTGCCGTCTCCTTCTCCAGGTGAACGATCTTATTCTCCCAGTAGATCCTCTGAGAGTCCAGCTGACTCGTCAGCAGGTACGAGTACTGCGCACACAAAGAGGTCATTACAACATCTCTGATTGGTTTAGCAAAAAAAGAAAAAAAAACACAAATAAAATAACTTTTTTTTTTTTCTTCACCTCCAGCTGAAGTGCATCGATTTTCTCAGCGTGGCAGGTGTCTCCCTCACACTCGTACTGCACCATCTTCCCGTCGGTCTTACTGGCGACGAGCCGGTGAACGTAGTTATCTAAGAAGACAAAGATCAGAAGTGAGTGCAAGAAAATAAACACAAACATCATGTAAACACTGATCCAGGACACTAAAGCTGACACAGGAAGCTGTTCTGATGAAAAGTCCAATTTACATAAAATGCTATAAAAATAGAACAGATTCAAAAATTCAGCCCTGCTCAAAACTATCAAATATTGAATAATTATCAGGAATTTAACCCTTTAAATGCCAGAATCATGTAATCAAACTGGCATTTAAAGGGTTCCAGTCCTAAAAATGATTGAATGTTTGGTAGTTTTGAGCAGGGCTGAAGTTGTTTAAGAGATTTATGCAGAAAAAAGTAGAAAAAAATATAAATCTGTTCTATTTTTATAGCAGTTTTTTTGGCATGGACATTTTTGTCCTTAGTGACTTAAGAGGGTAGTAAATTAAACTGATGTCTGAGGGTTAAGGCCAAAGATCTTTTTTTCACTTTCTCTTTATGCATTTTGCAAACAAATAAAAAAGAACAACATGATTAGAGGATAACCAGCAGAGGAAATTAAATGTGATGTATGCAGCCATGAATCCATTTTGGGTAAAGAGTAGGACATTTCCTGTGGCACTTCTCTTCCTCTGACCTGGACTCCTGTGCTGCTTCACTGAGAGAGCAGCTGAATGTCTGCAGCACTTTGAGTACAAGACAAATTTCCACAAGGAGACCATTTAGTGTATCCAATGGTATCGTATCGTATCGTATCGTATCTTAGCTTTCTGGCAAAAAAAAATAGTTTACAAATGATTCAGACTGAAGATAAAAGAACATGAAGTCTTAATATTTTCAGTTTCTTAAAACAGGTCTGTTAAAGGCTCAGAGTCAGTGTCCTACATGAGTACCATGTTTCAGCTGAATAATCTGGTTTATCAGAGTTTTTATTTTGAGTTTTTTTACGGATTTCAGCCAGACATGAAAACATTTCCAGTGGACTTCTCTTTTCATATCATATGACGGTCTTTTTCTTTAATCTTTTAGTCTCTTAACAGGATTAAGGGTTAATTTACAGTTTGGCTTTTTGCCACTGCAGAGTCGAGTCACCCCACATTGATTTATCTACTGTGACAACACCCTGTTTCTGTTGTTGTCTTTTTCTGTTTCTTGTCCAGTCTTGTTTTGTGCATTTAAAAAATTAAAAAACAAACCTCAAACCTTGTGGGAGACTTTTCAGTTTACTGCATCAGACACACACACTTACAAGTCCTCACTTGCACTTTACTTTTATTTTTTTGTGCGACAACAAATCATAACTATGAGAGTGTAACACCACTCAAATCTCCAACTGCTGCTGTCAACATAGGCTGAAATACACACACATGCACAAACAGCTGTGGACATGCACTAATGGAGAGGTCTCAGAGTGAGAGGGCTGCCCACAGCGGGCGCTCCTGAGCTGGTGGGGGGTTAGGTGCCTTGCTTAAGGGCACCTCGGCAGTGCTCAGGAAGTGGACTGGCACCTCTCCAGCTACCAGACCAATTTCCGGACTTGGTCCGTGCCGGGACTTGAACCGGTGACCCTCCGATTCCCAACCCAAGTCCCTACAGACTGAGCTACTGCCGCCCAAAATCAAAATCTCAATCTATAAGTAAACATGGTCTAGACGTCCTTGAAGAGCTTAGAGGAATACAAATCGGTAGAAGGGAAGCAAACAAGGCCAACATAACCCTACATCACCTGGGTGTGTAACCCATTAGGCATTAAGAACTTTATAAGATTGATTACCTGTCTCTGAAACTGTCCAGGTATTCTACTGCCCTCTAGTGGCTCAAGTTGGTTAAAGCACCTACGCTATAATTCACTGTAGCTTCTTGGTCCCAAATATTTACTCCTGTCTTCAACTATCATCAAACACATTCTGTACCTCCTGCGTAGTCCCACACACGGTGGTTGGTGAGCTGCATGGCGTAGGTGTGCTGCGTTTCCTCAAAGTGCTTGTAGGCATGCCGACTGACGTAGCGACCACAACCGATGTGGCCGCAGATCAAACAAATCCACAGGTTCTACAGAACAAAAAAACAACAACACAAGAACGTGTTTGTTTAAAAAAATTAAAAAAAAAGTTTAAAAAAAAGAAGATCCAGTGTTTTGTTACCTCCTGGACTCCGCACTCAAAGCACTTGTTCTCTTCCACCGGTTCTGGTGTTTGACAGTAACGACACACAGGGCACCTGAAAACAGAGCACATGCTCATCTATTGATGCTTGTAGTGTTCCCTTTGTGGACCAGGAGAAAAGATGTAAAGAGGGGGGGACAAACACACACACACACACACACACAGCGTGTCACAAAAAGCCTGCAGAATAAACCAGAGGAGGAGGGATCAGGTGAGAGAGCATGTGACTCCAACGTCAGTGAGAAGGTTCCTATTTAACATTGTTGGATGTGTCCTGAAATTAAACTTACATAAGTCATTACAACTTTGCTAAAACAACAAAAATAGTGACGGTCAAGACTTTTTTTTAGTGCTGTAAATACTCTGATATTAGAGCTGTAGTGGAATTGTATTAAATGTGTTGTCTGAACTTTTTGTTGTTGAGCTTTTTAGCCTTTATTTGAGAGTGGATAGAGCAGGAAATTGGGGAGAGACTGTGAGGAAGTCATGAAAAGGAGCCTCACAGTGGCGCAGTGGTTAGAGCACCTCCAAGCAGGCAACCCGGGTTCGAATCCGACCTGTGGCTCCTTTCCTGCATGTCATTCCCTACTCTCTTTCTCCCTGATTTCCAGCTCTATCCAATGTGCTATCTCTCCAATAAAGGCACAAAATAGCAATAAATAAATCTAATAAGAATTGGAAAACATGTATTTAAAAATAGAAAAAGAAAAGGAGCGTCAGGTTGGACTTGAACCCAGGCCGCCTGCTTGGAGGACTATAGCCTCTGTATATGGGGTGTGACCTAACCGCTAGGCGCTGTTGCATACATGTGGTTGGTAAGATGTGGATTTATTATTATTATAAACTCATAGCAGGCTGAAAGAAGTGAGGTTTCAGGCAGGAAAGAGGTCTGAAATAAGCTGCTCTCTAATGTAATGAGAGCTTAAAAATCAAGCACTGTAGTTAATGGGGGCTGGAGGAGCCAGAGATTTCTCATCATGCTACAGAACAATGTGAGGATTCATTACTGTGTGTCCATTGAACTCACGAGGCATCTTCCCAGCGCTGCAGACACTGGCTGTGGAAGCTGTGGTTGCACAGAGTGGTGAGGATGCCGTTTACCGACTCGTCCATCCTCTCCAGGCACACGGTGCACTTTGGCAGCTCGGTCAGCTCCATCACAGGCAGACTGGCTCCCTGAGGAGGGAGGAGGGGGGGGGGGGGGGGGGGGAACAGGAAACTGTGTGATGGAGTTCTGCAGAAGTGTTAGGTTACAACAGCCATCACATACGGAGACTGCAGAACAACACAAAACACCGAAACGCTGCAACTAACATGTGATTTTGGACGATTAATCAAACTGATATTTTGCATTTAAAATGTCTAAGTTGTATCTTTAAATCTTATTTTGTCAAAGCAGCTGCAGAAAACCAAAAGATAATCAGTTCACATTTCCATTCTGTTCAACAGGAATGTAATATTTCTGATGCTGTTTTTAAAGAAAAACTTGCAGAAGAAAAAAAACTTCACAGAATGTTTGCTTTACCTCTTCAGACTTTATGACCTCTGCACGCTCCACATAGACCAGTTGACACACCGCTTCCTCTATAGAGTTGAACTGGCGGCCATTACACGCCGTGTAGAAACTGTCTGCGTCTACCTGAACAAAAGACAAAGAGAGGAAAAAAAGACCAAAGTCACTTAAAAGACAAATATTGACTCAAGTCCTGAAATATGCTCCACATATACATCACAGAGACTCCAAAGTTCACCGCTGCAGTCTAACAGTACGTTTGTGTAATGTTAGAGGAAATCGACCAAGGAGGTAAAATCATTGAGAAGGCTTCTGGGAAGTCCTGACACTCCCTGCACAGCATGAACAGTAGACTGTAGTTTGGGCTGATACTGAAACATCAGAGCTGGAAAACCCTCCAATCAAAACAAATAAACTGATCTATAGGCAAAGACAGGCACTGATCTACATCAGTCAGTCACAAAATGCAAAGTATGAGGCAAATCATATGCAAGCTTGCAAAGTGTATAAGTAAGAGAAATAAAAATAATCTTGTGCATTTAAAAAAAAAAATCTTAGCAGTAACTTTCTAAAAGGTGACCACATGGATACAAAGCAAAAGACTGTGGCATCCAAAACGTTTCAAGCCTACCTGGCAACGTGATATTTTTGGATGACAAAGTGTTGCGAGTCTTTTTGCTTTATATCCGAGAATTTATTTTATGACTCAGCATCTGAACATTTGATGTGGGTGTGTTTGTTGCCTTAAAAAAAAAAAGATGACTACAACCAACAATTATTTTTATAGACCAATCTGTGGATTTGTTTTTATAAATATTTAGGTTATAAAATGTCAAAAATTTGTATCACAACTTCCCAGAGCACAAAGTGACGTCTTTGTTTGGTTCTTTTATCCAGTGAACAGCGCAAAAAAACAAAACATTAGAATGCAGCTCACCCTCACATTTAAGGAATTGGAATCCTAAAATACTTTGACAAATACTATAAATAAACTTTTAAATAATCTGGCAAGAATTGTTATTTTCTTTGACATATCTTTGCAGTTTAATAACACACAACCTTTTACACCTTTATTCTAGTTTTGTGGAATCATTGTTTTGCACCACAGCACTAATTCAAATTCCTTGTATGTGTTACTGACTTGCTAATAAACCTGATAACCTCCTGAAAATTAGAAATCTGTAAACAAAAAGTGCTGAGATCTTACCTGCTTACAGAACTTAATCAGAACCATGTACTGGTTTGGTGTGGAGTCCCGTATGATCTTCATGTGCTCCATGACATCATTAAAGGGCGCCAAAAGCTTCATGAGGTCATGGCTGGTCATGGTCGCTGGCACGGTGAGGATGCACACCATCGCGCTGCGTCGCACATCCTCAGTCAGTGACGTCATTTTACTGCAACAAAATTCACATCCAGTGTTAAGAGTTCAGATACTTACTGAGGCGGTAGATGTTGAGTTTGTCAGCTGTTGTGACTCACTTGGTTTTGTAGAGGTGCATGATACCGTGGATGATCTCCACTGAGGGGTTCCCGCTGAAGAAGGAGATCTGGTCTGGGAGCTGTTTGGATGGCGAGTCTGGAGCAGCTCCCGTCTTCTCACCGCCGTCCTGTGCACCGGCCTCGGTGACCTCCAAACTGTCTGCTTCAGTCTGTGCAGCCTGAGCCTGATCAGCTGAGCCACCAGAGTCTTCACCGCCACCTTTATCTGGAGTGAAGAGACAGAAGTTTCATGCATGCAGATAGTGGTGGGCGATATAACGATATTAGATCGTGAAGGATTTTAACTTGCTGACGATCTGCCAAAGCAGAGAGATTGTAGAACCGGGCTTATGTGTTTATTCTATCATGCTGCAGTTTATGCTGAAGTCCTCAAAACCAACTCCATCCCGGTTATATGCAACTATATTATATATATTTTTCCAAACCGACACGGCGTGAGCAACAGTTAACTTATCTGCATAGTTTGCGCAGTGAAGTTTACATCTCGGATAGCGACACAAGAAACCGTTTAACGAGCCGGAGAGACGTTAACGGTCAGAGTCAGACAGAGAGGAGCTCAGACAGACAGTGAGGGGAGATATAACCCCGGTGTTTCAAATGTTGCTGTCGGTGTTTTCTGCTCTCTCTCAGTTTTTAAAAGTTACTTATCAAGCGTCTCCACCCGAAGCTCACCTGTTGTGATAACTGAATTTATAGGGATTACACTAAACGACGTTACACGATGTGTGCAGCAGGCAGGTGAGAGTTAGTAACCATGGTGACTGTCTGTCTGTCAATCAACAATGTCCCGCCCCCTCTATGAATTTAACTCTTCTGTCAGTAAAACTTACTTTGATCATGTGTCACAGAATGAACACATTCTGTATTATGTTTGATTATATATAAACTAAACTAAATGATGTCATAAAAAACAACAAAGGCTTCAAGTTCTTGTGTTTCTGTTCTATTTTAGCCCTGCAGAGTTCCTCCAGCTGGAGCTTCATACAGGCTCTGCAGGGCTAAAATAGAACAGAAACACAAGAACTCGAAGTCTACATGTTTTTAAATGAATGCATCACTGAGTGAAAATGTTCCTGATGAACATAAAAAGAGAACACATAACTAAATCATCATTTCAAAGCGGTGAGGAAAACCTTCAAATTGTTCATAAATATTGATCAAATCGAGGGAAAGACATTTCTGTTGCTAAAGATGTTCTGGGTGAGAGTAGGGCTGGGAAATATATCGAGTGTTTAAGATATATAAATATATTTTCAAACAAGATAACGGGTAAGACAACATCGTTAATATGGATATAGTTTATGTTGCATTAAAATAACATTACAGAAGTGCCAGGTCACCTTTTTCTCATCTCACTGATGATGACTGACTGTCTGTCCCTCTT
This sequence comes from Labrus mixtus, assembly GCF_963584025.1. Lineage (NCBI taxonomy): Eukaryota > Metazoa > Chordata > Actinopteri > Labriformes > Labridae > Labrus > Labrus mixtus. The sequence continues at coordinate 3,127,300 of NC_083628.1, read as the reverse complement.
AACCCTGCTCCTCCTCCTCTCTCTCTCTTTTATTGAATTTAAGGAACATTTTTATTTTATAATATTACTTTTTAAATTCACAAACAGGTAGTTTATTTTTCCACAGGTTTTCACTGCAAATACATATCGATACATATCGAGTATCGCCATTCAGCTAAACAATATCAAGATGTGAGTTTTGGTCCATATCGCCCAGCCCTAGGTGAGAGACCTCCAGACCTCCTACAAAGATGTTTTTTTCAAATAGATTAAACTTGTCTGCGCAGTTTTTGTGCATTTAAAAACATTATACAGGGAAATAAGTTTGGTTGAACTGATCAGTAACTTACAAATCAGTCTAAAGATCAGAATGAAAAAACCTCTACATGCAGACTTTGTTGTGTTTAAATCTTTCTGAAACATGAAAAATTAAACACAGTTTAAAGATGATTGCTGTGCAGGTTTCATTGTGCATGCATTCACCTGGACTAGGCTCTTATTCTACATGCATTCACCTGGACTAGGCTCTTATTCTACATGCATTCACCTGGACTAGGCTCTTATTCTACCTGCACTCACCTGGACTAAGCTCTTATTCTACATGCATTCACCTGGACTAGGCTCTTATTCTACCTGCACTCACCTGGACTAAGCTCTTATTCTACATGCATTCACCTGGACTAGGCTCTTATTCTACCTGCACTCACCTGGACTAAGCTCTTATTCTACATGCACTCACCTGGACTAAGCTCTTATTCTACATGCACTCACCTGGACTAGGCTCTTATTCTACCTGCACTCACCTGGACTAAGCTCTTATTCTACCTGCACTCACCTGGACTAGGCTCTTATTCTACCTGCACTCACCTGGACTAAGCTCTTATTCTACCTGCACTCACCTGGACTAAGCTCTTATTCTACATGCACTCACCTGGACTAAGCTCTTATTCTACCTGCACTCACCTGGACTAAGCTCTTATTCTACCTGCACTCACCTGGACTAAGCTCTTATTCTACCTGCACTCACCTGGACTAAGCTCTTATTCTACATGCACTCACCTGGACTAGGCTCTTATTCTACATGCACTCACCTGGACTAAGCTCTTATTCTACATGCACTCACCTGGACTATGCTCTTATTCTACATGCACTGACCTGGACTGAGCTCTTATTCTACATGCACTCACCTGGACTATGCTCTTATTCTACATGCACTGACCTGGACTGAGCTCTTATTCTACATGCACTCACCTGGACTATGCTCTTATTCTACATGCACTCACCTGGACTAAGATCTTATTCTACATGCACTCACCTGGACTAGGCTCTTATTCTACCTGCACTCACCTGGACTAAGCTCTTATTCTACCTGCACTCACCTGGACTAAGCTCTTATTCTACCTGCACTCACCTGGACTAAGCTCTTATTCTACATGCACTCACCTGGACTGAGCTCTTATTCTACATGCACTCACCTGGACTGAGCTCTTATTCTACCTGCACTCACCTGGACTGGGCTCAAAGGTTTCTATAACCATGTCTCCCATTGCTCTGCTGCCGATGTGCTGGTGCAGAACAGTCGCTCTTTCCAGTTCAGTCTTTCCACCCAGAGTGTGTTTGGCTAAACCCAGAGCTTTCTCCTGCAGCTCCTCGTCTGACATGCCCTCAACTGAAGCACAGAAGTATTAATTCAACACAATGTTTCTGCATCTCACCAGCAGGAGGACAAAAACAAAATCATTCTCTGAGACGTTATTTTTTTTTAACTCACCAGCTGAGTACTGGAAACCTTGTGGAGAAGGAGACTGGTCGGCTAATTCCAGACGGATAACAACCAGAGACACACTCATGAGTTATCCAAGAAACGGCCACTTTTACAAAACAAAACAAACCCCGGTGACAGCTAGCTAAAACCAGCTAACACGACTAACTACCCCGGATGACGAGCAAGCCGTTAAATGCCTATTGTTTCAGTGACGTCAAAACACCACCAGTGCATACGTCATACTCTTTCCTACCTTCCCCGACTATTAACACAAACATTACGTGAATGTTTTAAAGCTAAATCACGGTAACTGTCCGAGACTTGAGCCAGCTATCCCGTCTCTGTATTCACAGCTGTTTCTAGCATGTTGTTCTTCTTCGTGTATAAAATGGAAACAGGAATCAGTTACCTGAGATGTGTTGCTGCCACCTTCAGTATTCATACAGGTACTGCATGCTATTGTTTTCCAGCGTTATGATACCAAACTTGGTAGATGTCGTGCATTTTAAAACGTTAACTGGAAAAAGGAATGTATGTAATTTGTAATTCACTGCTTTATAATTGTCTATTTATTTACTCAGTCACTGCACTTTAACTTTAACTGTCTATTTATTCATTCATTCAGTCACTGCACAATAATAACTGTATACACTCTTTCACTGCACTATAACTTCACTTATTTGCACTATATCTCTATATTTATATTTGTTTAATTAATCAGTCACTGCTAAATAATAACTGTATATATTCTTTCAGTCACCACAACTGTCTATTTATTTATTATTATTATCATTTATTCACTGAACAGCAATTGCTCTGGCCACTTTTTGCATGCTTCTCTCTCACATCACCACAAATATATTTTTGTTTTTGTAAACGCTGCTGTTTAAGATTGCTGCTAATGAAGTTTCATTGTGTCCTTGTATACAATGATAATAAAGATTCTATCTATCTGTATTGTTAACCAGATCTGAAGTTTAAATGTCAAATTAGTTCTATAAATGATGTTTTTATAATAATATTTTGGCTTCATTTGTTGTTTTTGGAACCAAACAGTTCTGGGGACTTTTTGAAGAGGAACTATCCACTAGGGAGTTCCCTGAGAACTACACACCATGGGGACTTTTTTTCTGTTTCCATTTGCACAACCATGGCTGATATGAACCTTAAAGTGACCGGCTGAAAGTTGCTAGAGCTTGTCTTGTGGTCTTTCAATAAAAAAAACAACAACACATTAACCAGGAATGCCTCCTAAATAAAATATGCTGCAGAGAGTTGCCCAGTTTCCAAGAGTCAAACGTTGATATTTTAATGTGTATAGTGGAACCAAAGGCTTTCAAACCCCAATACAAAACAAGTTTCTGTTAGTTGGACAAAGAATTATAAATGCTTTATTTGTATTTTAACTTGATGAATTATTAAGCTGGAGTTGCACAAATGTTGTTTATATACTGTAATCTCAATTATTTTATTTTATCATTTTTAGGCCTTTTTGCCTTTAATAGATAGGACAGCCAAAGAGAGACAGGAAATGTTGAGTGGAGAGAGGGGGACGACATGCAGCAAAGGACCGAGGACTACAGCCTCTGTCCATGGGGCCCTCGCAACATAACCGCTAGCCTATCCAGCTCCCCAAATTCTCACTTATTAGAAAAAAATACACAGAAAAGTATTAGTTGCAGAACATGTAAGTTTTTCGCTTCAGCTCCAAAAGGTAGAATAAAGAGGTGAAGACATTTCACAACCAAAGTCACACATTTAAATGTTTTTATTTTATTTAAAAAAAGCTTTGACATTCCAGTGTTTCTGTTTTCCATTTTCTAACAAAAGAGGGTTGTGAGATGACACTCCAGATTGTCAACCATTAATCTGAACCTCAACAACAACACAAACGTCGTCCCTGTGGGTCCATTCAAACAGAAAGGTGAATCGAGTCTTCAAAAAGAAAAGAAAAGAAAGAGAAAAGGCATTTATTATGATTATTATAAGCAGATGTGTGTGTGTGTGGCTGTATACAAGACTAACAGGAAAGGGGGGGGACTCACCATTTATTCACATTTTCACATGTTGCTGCCAAATTAATTAATAAAAAATAAAATAAAAGGTTAAACTGCACACTACCTGCAGCATCCATCAGTGCTCCTGTGTGATATTTGTAAACTAGGTTTGTTTCGTCTCTGCGTATAAGCTTCTTTATAACAGCAAAGGATGCGCGCCGTTTCAAACCTTCACTAAACGCGGTAGCTGGTGAGATTGTTGAGCGTGCCGTGGAGGTGCTCGGCCTAAAGCAGAAAATAAAACAAACAAGAACACAGGACAAATCTCATTATACCTACAGCAGCTGCTTTCAAAAACACACTACTTTCCTTTTACGCTGTACTGCAAAAAAAAACTAAAAACACTGCCTCAAGTTTATTTACAATCAGGTCCAAAGATTTCTAATGAAAATAAAAAAAGAGGAGATTCATCTGCCAATCGAGGCTGAGGATTGAACTTTGCACTTTAGCATCCGGCAAGTTGTACTCATTTTTGCATTTGTAGTTTTGTGTTTTCATACAGGAGTGTCCGTTAAAAAGTAGATTCATACCTAGGCTGCACATTCCATTTGTTCTATGAGCACTTCATCATTCAGTCTGTTATTTGTTTTAATTGAGAAAAAAAATGCTCGGAGTGATATCTTCGTATTGCTTCGTTTGTCAAACAGACATGTGGAAAACCAAAAGATTCTTCTTTTACAATCAAACTGAGACGAAGAAGAGCAGCAGGTCTGCAGCTTTAAGGAGCTGAAAGCTGAAAATGTTGGGAGATTTGAATTTTCTTTTTGACTGATTTATGGATTGAGTAACCGATTGATGCAGCTCTTTCTATACTACGAGCACCTTTTCACACTGCTTGAAAGAAAACAATGTTTCTGGTGTCATTCAGTACTTGAAGGGGAAGTTGTTGTTTTTTTTTTAAACCAGGGCCATATTTTAACCTTTTTTTGCCCTCTGAATGGAAAAGGGTTTTGGTACCTCTCCTGTGGATTTACTTCAGCCAGCAGTCGTGAAACAGGCTGTAGTGACTTCAGCATAATCCTCTTCAAGTTCTTGTTTTTGCCAATTTAAGACTTTAATTTTTATTCTAAGTGTCTGACAACATTTTTTTAAAAAGTACCCCGACAAAAACAGATCTTTTTGTTTAAGAACATTTAGTTTCTTTTCATCTAAGAAACAGCTGTAACACCCTTCTCTTCAAAGCCACCAGACTTCATTGACAAAAGCACTTATTTTAGCCGGCAGAGCACAGGAGCTGCTGCTCTGCTGTTGCCCCTCATCAGACTTTTACTGCGCTATTGTGTCACTTTCCTGTTTTAAATGGTCGGTTATGATCAAACAAAACATTAATGCAACCCACGATTACACAAAAAACCGCTAAGCAATCAAGGAAACAATCAAGTGGACAAGCAACCGTATTCTGCAAAGTAAAACTTGTGTTTCTGTCAAAGGAGTTCGGTGGCTTTCTGGCCTCAAAATGGATCTTACTCTTACATCGAATCATCTCACTTCGTCTTGTGCCGTTTGGTTTTAGATGGTTAATCATGATCAAACATGAGATGCCGGCGGTCTAGAGGATAGTGCTCGCCCCATGTACGGAGGCTGCTGTCCTCCAGGCGGACGGCCCAGGTTCGGATACGACCCTCTGGCTCTCTCTCTCTCTCCCCCTCCCTGGTTTCTGACTCTGTCATATCTACAAATAAAGGCCTACATTTTTTTTTTTTTTTTTAAATGATGATCAAACACAACATCTGTGGGGGCGATGGTGGCCTAGTGGTTGGTTAGCGCGCCTGTATGATGAGCAGCCTGGATTCCAGTCCAACCTGTGGATCCTTTTCCCGCATGTCGTTCCTCACTCTTTCTCTGCCTGATTTCTAGCGTTATCCACTTTCCTGTTTCTCTACTAATGGCACAAAAAAGCCCCCAAAATCTTTAAAAACTACACACACACAAAGCATTTGTATAATACATAATAAAATATTTAAAAAAAGCCACTATGTACTCTGTGTGAGGTTTTTTTGTCAATGGAGTTTGAGCTTTGAAGAGAGCAATTTGATGACGGTTGCTGGCTAGAAGAAAAAGCTCTCTCTGTGTACTGATGTCAGACACTTGAAATATCAATCGGAGCCCGTCAGTGGAAAAATAAAAAGACGTTTTAGACGAGGCACTTCAATCAGGAACATTTGTAGCCAAACTGAAGCAATCGACAGGAGCAGTTCAAGACTTATTGATCTACTACTCAGACCAAAACGTTTGTAAGGAAACACGCTGGACCAAGCTGAAAAAAACAAAATGCATGAATTCCCCTTTTTAACATGATTACCAATGATGGTTTGTGTGAGCCCAGTTTGATCTGGTTATTGTGTTGGAACAACCTGATTCCACAACAGACGGGGGGTTTACAAGCACCACTTCTACTAGAAATAAAAAAAAAAAAAAAAAGAGAAAAACAAACAGCGGCAGATTATTCAAAATGTCCTTGTTATTAAACTCTTCCCACCACTGCTCTTTGTAATACTGCAACTACAGGGGGTGGTTCCACGTTCAGTACCAAAGCAACACACAAGATACATTAAGAAAAAAAAAGAAGACCAAAATAATGAATGAAGGAAACTTCAGTCTGCAGGCGTCCGTCTGTCCATCAGTTTGAGGTGAACTTGTGCCTGCTTGGAGAGAAACAGCTGGAAAAGATGCACATATCAAATTTCCCTCCTTAGTGTTAACAGTCCAGATGTTTGTGTCCAGATGTTTGTGCCCGTGTGTGTGTGTGTGTGTGTGTGTGTGATTGTCCTCAGAAAAAAAAAGCAGAAACAGAACCAACAGAATAGTGGTATATTGTGACGTATATTCTCACTTAGTCCAAGGAGTTGCTCTTTACTTTGTACAATAATTTATTAGATAACTTCATCTAGAACTGCGTATTCATTCTGCCTAATTTGCTCTATTTTTATGTATCATTATTAAAAATGAGGCGTGTCTCTTTTCCCCCCTCCCATCGTTTTTGCGTATATCTGCTGTATAAATTCATGAGTTTACTTACAAGCTTCGTGTGCTATAAGAGTTGCAAATGTTCCAGAGGTGTTTGTTGAAAAAACTTTAAAAAATAAAAATAAAAAGGAGAGAAAAAGAAGAACAGGCGGAGAGAGAGATCACGAACGCCGAGTGATGCCGGAGAGGAAGGAGGTCAGAAACGACTGTGTGCTCGGGCGGGTGGAGTCAAGGGGAGGGACTTGGGGAGGGGGGGGGTTAGCTGGTGAGCTGACAGACTTGTGGAGCAGGGCGTTGAGGGGCCGATGGTGGTGTGTTTAGGGGTGGGGGGGGGTGGGGGGGGGGTATAGTCGTCTTTATTTTGGGGGGGGTGTGATGGTGTTCAGATCTTGAGGCTCTTTATAGTCTCTGCTCTCTTCTTGAGAAGATCTCCCACCTCCTGTAAAGAGCGCAGGTAACTGCTCTGCACCTTGTCCATAGCAGCCTTCATAAACGATGCTTCATCCTGGAACACACACAGACGCACACAGAGCCACACACACATACACACACACACAACAGACAGGAAAATCTTAGAGACCAGCAGCTAAATCATGCATGATGTGACAAAAATATTCTGATGAGGCTGCCGCCACCAAACGAGCCACAACATGAGCTTTTTGAAGTTACTATAAACACCAAAAAAGAAAACTTTTCGAGCTGCATTTCACTCACTGTTCAAAACATAAATGACTTTAAAGTCTTAATATGCTTAAATATAATATAAATCAAGCATATCCTCTGAAAATAACTCTGTGAGTCATGACTGTCTACAATGGGTGTAACACCCGAGTCCCACTGTCTGTGATGTTTTCAGAGTTTTCAGAGTCCTATCTTCACTTTGTTTACATCGCCTGGACGGCCGGCTGACTCCTCCCCTCGTGTATAAAAGTTGTTTAATTGAGGGACTAGAGAAAAGAAGAATAACATACTGTACTCACTGCTTAACTGTGTTTCTAGATCACGCTCATTTCAGGTAAATTTACATGCAGTGTGAAGATACGAGTATAATAAAGATTGCTAGCATTAGCATGCTAACACAACAATGCAGCGCGAGTTGTTTTGGTTTCATGCTGGTGCTCAAGGGCGACATCTGCTGGATCAAAAAAAATAATTGCATATAAAGCCTTTAAAAGGAAGAATGTGTATTATTTTACACACTGACCTGTGGGAATTCTTCCAAGCTTAAACTGGCCAGTTTAAGGGCTGTTATGCTCGTCTCCTGCTCCTTTATAAACTCCACACTCTGGGTGAGCAGGTCCTGCAAGCTCCCCGTCAGCTCCTGGAACCCGCACACCACCACCGGCTGCACGGGACACAAAGAGAGTTTACCTATAAAGCTCCGATTAGAAATAAAGAATACTGTGTGAGAGTAGGATTGACGCTGTACCAGAGCTGTGTTTGCATCCTTTTTCTTCTTCTTCTTCTTCTGTAGACTAGTCTTCAGCGGTCGGAGGATCTTTGCACAGTTACTCGCCATCCACAAGGCTATGCACATTGTCTGAAATATATTTAGACGTTATAAAACACCACCTAAGACACAGCAGAGGTGCAAAATGTTCACCGTATGTGGAAGCAGACGTCTCACCTCAACAAAGAAGATTAGGTTTTCTAATAAGGAGGGCTCTGTTTTTAATTTGCCCTCTTTCATTTCCAATAAATCCCCTTTGCATTTATTCAGAATTTCTGTGGAGACAAAAAGAAGAAAACATGAAAACATCCCAAACTCAGACAAACCTTCAGCTTGACACACCCAGCTGCTTCCTCACCTTGAAGCTGAACTACTAAAGATTTGAAACTGTTACAGATCTGGTTTTGAAGCTCTGACGATTCATCTAAGAAGATAAAAACAAAAAGGACAGGTGAGTGTTGAAGGATTCTGGTGACAGACTTTTTGGATCTGCATTAGTTACTGCAGTGTGCTCTCACCTAATCCAACGGACTCCAGCTCCTGCAGGTGCACAGACAGCTGGAAGGCTGCAGCCTGACACTGACAGCTCCCACTGGACAGAGCTGAGGCCAGGCGGGTGGAGGGGGGTCCCAGGAATGGATACTGCAACAAAACACAGACATCAGCGCAAGAATATACTCCAGGATTTCAAGAATCAGTCAGTCAAATATCCTCCTACATCTAGTAATTATGTAACTCACATTTGGTGGATAAATTAAGAAGTTTAGAAAGAAAGATGTCACCAAAAAACGAGCTAAAAAATGCTTCAGCAACATCTATTTCAACAAAGACTAATTTCTGAATTTGGATGTGATTTTCTATTCTTAAACTTCTGTTTATATTGCAATTTTATAAGTTTGATCTGGTTGCATAAATCCTTAAGTCAGTCTTTCTTAACCAGAACGTTTTTGCAAAAAATGTCAGCCCTGATATGAGAATTTAAAAAATCTCCATAAATGTTTCAAGAGTAAAAACGGTGCAAGTTTTCTGTGTCTATTTTTGTTCTTTCGATATCAGTATCAAAACATCTTTACTGCATTATTAAAAACACACGTGCACACCTGTATGCGTTTTTCTGCCGACTCAGCGGCCGTCTGCAGCGTCTGGTTGAGCTGGGCGAGCAGGCTGCCGAGGATCGACGTCTTGTCTCCGACTCCGTTCTCGTTTGAAATCTGGGAGTTTTGCTGCGGTGTCGCGTGTCCCTGCGAGGCCAAAGAGGCGAGGAGGCGGAGTGTGAGAGAGCGTATCCTCAGCCAGACCGTCTCCTCCTCGAGGGACTGACGCCGGTGCTCCTCGGTTAACTGTCTGTTAAAGGAAACAGGCGCAACAGGAGTGTGAATTTATAAGATAAAAATGCAATCGTATATGTAAGCTTAGCTACAACTCCTACTTCAAAAAGGTTGGAAATGAAACTTAACAATCCGGTACAAACAATCTAACAGTGCCATTAATGATGTCGTTGACCTCTTCAATACAATTCTGATCGATGTGAGGTCTTGTCAGCAGAGTTTCTTCCATGTACAGTCGGTTGACTGCATAATAAATGAGCTTGAGCATGAATGACGTGATTGTCTTTCCAATACTGATTATTTAAAATGCTCTGGACTTAACAGCACAGATTTGCAAGCTTGCAGTTTCTTCACACTAGAAGTTGAATGACTGTGAAGCTACACCAGGATGAAATGTATTTTTGGTTGACCGGACGTCAAAAAATAGCTTTAAAAACTTGATAAAAAATGAAATTTGTAGCCTGATAGTGACATGTTGATATCTAAGGAGTCCTTTCTATTCGGGCATTTTCACACCTAACCTGTTGGGTTGGGTTAACCAAATGTTAAAGTGATAAAAAGAAAATAACGAACCTGTCTTTAGGGTCCCAGCAGGTAAAAACAGTCAGGTCTCTGTTGTCCCTCATGTTGTCCCAGAGGATGTCATCCTCCTCCGCAGACAGAGACATGGCCTTCACGCTCTCGTCCAGACTCAACACGCTGAAAGACGCACACACAAAGAAAGTCAACATCTAAATCAAGAATCCAACTCCCAATGACACGTTTCTATGATTCTTTGTTTGAAGTGTGTTCTCACATGTCGGCCTCGAGGAACAGGTCCAGCAGCATCCTCTCAGTACGGACCTGAGCAAAGTGCAGCGATTGGTTCAGCCTGTTCCTGAGAGCGATGAACTCTGGGATTTTCTCGAACGCTCCGTACTTATACGCCTGGATGATATACTCTGAGGTCTGGAGGGGAGAGACAATGAACGGCATGTGAACATGTGGGCGCTGGGCTTTTTTCGGGGGGGGGGGGGTTGAAATCGATCAGATGTTGAAATCGCAGATCGAGGCGGACTTACATCTTTCTGGTTGGAGTGGAAAAACCTGAGGGAGAAGTTACAGGACTGGGAGGCTGCAGCGAACTGACCCAACGACTCGGCATAACGAGTCAACAGAAACCTGAAAAAGATAAAAACCCAAATTTGCTGGCTGCACTGAACACTATTCTCGGTTTGTGAAAAATGTGTCATAAATCAGCTGATCAAAAACGTAAAGATCATCATCTCTGTACTGACCCGATGGTGTCGTGCTGAACATGCTTGGCGTCCAGGCTGGAGTAAAGGTCAACGACGGGCTCGAAGGCGCCCAGGTGACAGTAGAGGAGCAGCAGCAGCAGCTTGAACTGAGCGTTTGAGGCGCTGTGAGACAGACCCTCCTGCAGGACGCCTAGACCCTGCCACACCATGTTCTCGTCCCCTAAAATAAAAAACACACACAGAGTGACATGTGTTAGAAAATATTTGAGGGAAATATGAGAAAAATCTGCAATGAGAGATAAAAACACTGACCGGTCTCCTTCCATAAGTCGACGTAAACATGAGCGGCCATGAGACAATACATGTCGGAGAACTGCAGCTCCGTCTTCAGCGCCGTCTTCCCTGTTTCAGACACACAGATCAACAAGTCAGAACAAAAAAATCTTAACAACTAGCACCCTAAAATCCAGAATATAAGCAGTCTGATTTAAGAGATCTCCCTGAGAGAGAAAAAAGGTTTAAACCGTCTAACTGTGTGACGATTTCTAATGTGTTCAATGAAGTCTACAACGTGAAGTTTCTGTGCAGCTGTGTCGTTCTTTCAGTACAATCTGTTTTCACTTTGTGGAGTTTGCTCTCCTATTAGCTACAGTACGCTAGTTGAGCTCTAAGCCTGCAGTGAAAGTTGTGATGTACAGACCCCCCCGTCCCTCGAGTCGCGCTGCCTAACCTCTGCTGGATGTCATGTCTCTTTCAATGCTCCTTATGTTCTGTTTTTAACTCTTTAAAGCACTTTGAATTACTCAGAAAGTCGCCTTTTTGTGCAGAAACAAATCAAGTTTTCCTTCATCTTGCAGAAATAGAATTGTTGACGCTGTGTTCTCGTCAGTTCTGGATCCCATTGTCATTTATAGTGCAGCCTCTTGACGCGGTGTATCACTCCGCCCTGAGATTTACAACTGGTGATCGATTCGGCACTCATCACTGTGATCTGTTTGAGAAAGTTGGTTGACCTTCTCTTGAAGAGAGGCGCATCACGCATTGGTTTTTATATATTTTTCAAGGCTCTTATTGGAAACCTTCCACCGTACATCACAGACCTGTCTGAGTGGAATGCGGGCGCCTACATAACCCGTTCTTCTGATTGGTTTGTTCTTAAAGTCCCTCGAGCTTTCACTGAACTCGGTAAAACTGCATTTTCTTTGGATGCCCCAATTTCATGGAACGCCCTCCAGCAAACTCTTAAGATCGGAGTTCTTCCCTCTCTTGCAGAGTTTATCCACTTTGTTTTAAATTGAAACTGTTTGTAATGGATCTCAGTGGTTTTAAGTGTTTGTTGTTGTTTCTGCTTGTTCTACTGAGCTTTCTCGACGGCATTGGAACCGAGGGAAACCTCAGTGTCCTTTTGAGAATAAACAAAGGATTGATTGATTGATTGATTGATATGAATGGTGCTTCATTTATAAGCTTTCTTTTCGACACCACTTTTTTTTTTACCAACAGATACTATTTCTGTTTTTTAAATTATGGATAGAAGTGTAAAATACCAAAGCTTTAAAAACAAAATCTGATCTTCAGTCATATTTTTATCCAAGAGACAGTACGTTGGTCAGGAATTTGTGCAATTCGGTAATTAACATACAAAAAAAATGACCAATACTGGGTGTCTAGGACTTTTATTTTTGTTGCTGTGGTTTTGAAACAGGAAGTGATAATGTTGAATTTTTATATAGAAATGATTTTCATATACAACAGTGTCCTGATGAATCAATAAACACCTCTGAACATAATGTTGATGCCTGCCGACCTTTTCACAAACTCTGAAACACTTAAAGGTGATAAAAATTTAGTTACATCTTGAAAAGGAACACAAGCGTCATGACTTAAGTTTCTCAAATGATAAAAGTCCGTACTCTTCAAAGAAGCCATTGATGTCTCGTAATAAAATCCCCTTAGCCTCCCCGAATGTCTCTGATTGACTGCCATGATGACGAGCAGTCCTTTTACAATGTGGTAGGAAGGCTTAACATGACATCAATAGGAATATTAGGTTACTGTGAATTAGTGGTCAACTTGTTTTAAGGGCTGAATTTTACTAAGAAATGTTTCCATTAAATTAAACAGCTGAGTGTGATTTTAACAAATTCTTCTGTTTGTGTTTGTTCGGTCATACGTCAGCCTTCATGAGCCTCGTGTTTTACCAGGAAGTCGCCTGTTTGACTTTTCTATGAAGCTTTGTTGGTGTTTAAAGACACATCACAGATGCTTTGAGCTGTCAGTTAACAAGATGAACAACGTAAGTAATGCTTAATGTTGAAGAAGCACTCGTCAGGACATATCAGTAAGATATCTACTAAATGAAATAATAAAGTGAGCTTACTATCTGATCATTAAGGAAACATGTTGAAGTGCTGGCTTCTCTGACAACAATGCAGCAGCCAGTATGTCCTCCTTCTAACTTTAGATTCTGGTCCTGAATGCTCTGGATTTGTTTGGACCAGAGAAGGTAGGCGCTTTTAAGACAACTCCTAAACGGCCGTTTTGGACGCCCCTCGGTTTGCCAGATATGAGAGCAGTTATCAGGTCAACAGGTGTTGCAGCGATGGAAGCGGGCAAGAGAAGTGGTTCAGATAGAAGTGATTGTACCCGACCTAAAAAGCCTCTGCATGTTTCTAATAAGCTCCACGAGCAGAAACGTGCTCAAACTAGGATCAATATTGGAGATGCTTTTTGAAAAATGGAGAGAGGTTAGAACACAGAAAGGTTTACAGACCCATGCAGAGCTGGATAAACACTGAAGCTTCAGAGTCCACCACATGGTGACCTGTGTGAGCATCGACTCTAGAGAGGAGGGGGGAGACAGCTCTCTACAATGTTTAGAATTTGGACTGCAGTACCCATTTTAACCACTAGGTGTCAGAGTTACATATCGCTCCTTTAACACTGTGTCTGGGCAGAACATAAGTTTGGGTGCAACCTGCAGGGAACACAAGCAGAGTGACACCAGCTGTCGTGCACAAGATAAACGTGCGGTCCCCATCAAGATACGCTACATTAGCTTTGCTCTGGCAGAGGGACCGAGCAGTGAAGCCAAGTCAGTGCCAAAACATGACACCTGATGCAGCATCAGTGAGCAGTCTGAGTAATGACACTGCATCGTCCTTAATCGTTCCATCCCTTTTTCCAAACAGCAAGTCAAGTACTCTGAGCTCAAGACAGGACTCAAATTCAAAATAAAAGCCTAGCAATCTCTTTATGAAAATGCATCTATATAACTCCACTGTACATTTGTATTATTTTGGATAAGTTGTAATTGGCCTCACTGGGACAGCGTGATATCTGTCTGAATGAAAGTCGACAGATATATTTAAACTGGAGATAACTTGTATAAAGCTGGTTCTTTAAAATGGATGAAAGAACTTGAGCTTGCAGTTTCATCTTATTCCACAGCGCAGAACTTTTCTGGTCATAATTTGGTCACATTGTATCGACACACGGCTGTGAATAAAGTCACAAATATGTTCCACTTCGCACGAGTTGACAACATAATTTTACGCCTCTTTGCTCGGCGTACCATCTTCTCACTCCGATTATCCTCGAAACAAAAATATTCGGAGAATTTTTGGTAACTTTGGTAAGTCTTCTTACCGAACTTGAGGCCGTGACGATAGTGCGCCTTGAGCTCCGAGATGAGCCGCAGTTTTCCGTCCGCGTCGAGGGAGTGATGCAGGCCGAGCGCTCGACTCAGCTGACACACGCACAGATGTCTCTGGAGCGCTTTGGTGTCGTCTGGGAATGCGAATCCCTCGTCTCCCTGCTCGCCCAGAGGGACCGCTTCACTCAGACGGTTTATGAACTACACAAAAAAAAAAGTTTTTAAGAGCAACATATTTCCCTTTGCATGCGTCACATTGAAAATAAAGCTGTAACTCTGTCTCACCTGAACGTGCTGATCAGGAGGCAGCAGGTGCAGGTATATTTTGAGGTCGGTGATGCAGCAGGGTTTGTCTCCAAACTTCCCAAAGAACTGCACCATCAGCTCTAAAGGATCACCTGTTTAAAAAATAAAAATAAAAAATAAAAAGGTAAAACATCCGGAGAAGAGTCAAAAAAAGAATAATGCAGAGGTTTTATATCATTTCTTACCGAGCAGGCTTTCTTCAGGACATCCCCGCTCTCTCAGTCTGTGCATTAATTCAAGTCGAGCTAAATATGGTCCTCTGAGCGAGCGGGAATCTTTGCCGTCTTCCCCTTTAATTCTGTCCTCCACAAACCTCACGACTTCAGCCACGGTGTGATGAACTGAACCCTCCGAGCAGCTGCGGAGAGACAGATACGGATCAATGATGGTTTGGATTAAGTACATTTTCTCTTTTCTCTCTCTCTGTCCTCCAAAGTTCAGAGGTAGATAACAGAACAGCCCGACGGGAGCTCGCATCGCTTCAAGGACCCTCAGGAGGTTTTGTGTCACCCGGTTATTAAAAGAAACTTGTTCTTAATATAGAATTTATTTAGAAGCTACATGTGTGTCTGGGGACTTTTATCAGGCAGTGGCAATGTTTATTCTTCAATATCTAAAAATAAGGAACCTCAACAGAAATTCCTCAAATTGCCACATGTATTTATCTCTTAACCAATAACTCCTCTACAAGTGGATGTGGGGGTGGGGTCACAGAAGAAGGTTGGGAGAACTCACTCTATCAGCCACCTCTGGGTTTTGACTTTCTCATAAATCCTCTTTTTTTAATCCCTCAAAAATAAAGATCAGCATCCCTCATCAGCTGAGCTTTAACACACACACACTCCAGTCAGTTTCCACTTCAACTAAAACCCGTTGTACTCACTGTTCTCCATCTTCAGGCGGGCTCCACGACTGATCGATCAGGTGGAAGAGAGAGTCAAAGTAGGAGGGGTAGAACTGCCAATCGTCAGGACTGTAGACAGAAACATAAAAGGTTTGTAATCACTCATCTGCTTTTTTAGTAAATCCTCTCACTTCCACATAAGGCCCCGTGTCCACCGAGCGTTTTCTGCGGGTAGAAAAGCGCTGACTGTGAGCTCGGGAGCGCTTGCATGGAGCGTTTGTGCGCTGAGAAGAAAAGCGCTGGAGGTCCGTCCTGTCTCTATGGCAACAGTCTGTTGACAATGGCCGCTGCTCCCTTACTTTTTACTGCATGTTTTATAAATTAAAGATATTTTTTTACCCCAGCAAAATAAGAGGAATATCACACATTTGAAAAAGAGTGCCGGTGACGTGAACAGCAACTTTCCTGAAAGTTGAAATATTTTTGAGTGCTTGGAGCGGCAGCACAAAAAAGCAGAGCGCTCAGAAAAGAAAGACGCTGGGCTCTGTGCTTATTCTCTCCTCTACTCATTGAAAACTATTGAAAAAAAGACGCTGTCAGTCAGAAAAGCAAACGTTAGGCGGACACGGGGACTAAATAATCTAAATGATCTCCACTGACTTTTTGAGCAGCAGCTTGTGGGCTAAGGCGTTACACTCGGGCCAGCGCTGTAGTCTCTGGTAGAGCATCATACATTTGCTTTCTCGGCTCTGCAGCTCACTGGTCAGCTTCTCTGTGAGGGAAACACACAAATATAAAAAATCACATCAATCTTATACATATGTCAGATAGGACGGAACGATCCCAAGTTTGTTGATCTTTCAGGCAGACCTACACAACAACATTGTTCAATAATGGGACGTTAGTTATTACTCACAGTTTTTATGAGTAGCCCCTGTTCTTAAAAAATGTTTTAACAATACCTGTTTGCAGGATGTTTCCCCTGAATGCAAAATAAAAACAAAAGGCAGGTGTTTTCCCCCCCATGATTAAATTGGTACCAAACAATCTGAGGGTGTCTGATAGCGAGCTTAAGCTTCATCGGACGGCATCGACATGATTTGAAAGCATGAACATCACGGCCAGGTTCTCATCCAACAGTTAACATTTCTGCATGCCGAGTGAGAAAGCCTTTGCTTGTTTACAAAAACAATTTATCCTGATAAATTCAGACTTCTGTGAGGAGTTTATTACACATGATCATATCGCAGTAATGATGAAACTGCGATTAATTGTGCAGCCGTACTCTCCGGCTTTAAAAAAGGACACAAACACAAATGTACATACCCCCAAGTGGGCCCCTGATCACCTCAAGGGCCTCGACACATTTCCCCAAACGCTCCAGAATCATATAATACAACTGCACCTGCAGAAACACAGAGAAAAGAAACAACTGTTAATAAAAGGACCCACAAAGTGCCCACTTCCTGTTTGTCTGGAGGTTAAGAGTTAGAGTCGATCCACTGTGTAATCCTGGATATGAGAAAATATTTTCTTCAGGAAATGATGTTTTAGAAAGTGAAGGTCGGATAGGGGTCGATGACTAATAATGTGTGTTTTCAAGTCACATAGGAGAGTTACATAACGGTCTGATTTATAAATCTGACAACGCATCAATAGTGAGTTTCTACATCTGTATCTATCGAGTGTCTTTTTACAGTTTGTCATCTTGTGTGACACATTGTGCACTGCTGCAGGACGGGGATAAATTCCTGATAAGTGAACAACAAGTTGAAATGCTCCCAGTTATCTGCGGAAACAGACCACATCATCGTGACAAGCTAACAAGAATTCCTGCTGTCAGAGATTCAGAGAGAAGCTCAAAACAAAATGATTGTGACAGCTTCAGCAGAAGTGAGAGGACAGAGAGTGAGCAGAGCACAGACGGGGGAATTTACATGTTGTGTTAACTGAGGCATTTCATGTTTCCCTTTAGTAAGTTTGAAGGGAACTAGTCTCACTAGTTCCCCTGACAGAATCAGTGAGTGTTTGTTGTGGTTTTTTTTTACATTTGGACCAAAATACTTAATTTCCTACCTTTCAACATGTCTAAAATCGATATAAAAACTTTGTCTTTCTGATTGCTAATACTGTAATTTAATTCTGTGTATCTATTCTGTCCACACAACATTTCAAGTCTCTGTGATTCCTGATGTATCTTCTACTTTTTTTTCCCATTCAACGACTATTTTAAGAATGTTTCCTTCTCCAAAACAAAGAATTGAAATGAAGAGTGTTATACTGGCCTCTGTAATTAAACCGCCTTCACTTTAAACAATGCAGGCCATCAGTAAAACTACACATCACACCTCCAAAAAAAACCCAGGAATCCAAAGCTCAATCCAAGTTTTAAAAAATGTGGTTTTCAAGACTTCTTTTCCACGTTTTGTGTGGATGTCCAACAGTGCTGCTGGTATTTGTAGTCAACTGAAGCCATTAAGTTCTTGCATTGCCTACACGTTCCATGATGCATTGCCCACAAGCAGGTGCAGCATGTCTTTAGCTGTATTCTCTGTAGGCTGTTTACACCTTGCGTTAACATCTGTCCTCCTGGTTGATCTGATAACAAGTGGATTCCTTAAATGCTAGATGAGAATCAGAGCAAAGCGTCTAGAGGATGGATTAATCGACTAGCCGATAATAACTATCCATCTCTTCAGATTTCATAGATCTAAAAAGATCTCTGCTGATATATCGGTATCTGATTTTTATCCCCTCCCCATTATCGATTTCCGTATCTGCCCCAAAAATCGATCAGTCGGGCCCTGATCCAAACAGATTTTCTTCCTGCACAGCAACTATGTCAAACGAAGGCGCTAACGACCAAAACAAGCTTCAGAGAACATGTGCAACAACCAAGGTGAAGATATGGATGATAAACTGTCTACAATCCCTTCAGCTAACATAAAACCTGCAGACTCTCTTACCTCTGCTTCAGCTTCAATCTTCTCCTCTTTGACCATTTTCTCCACCATGCGTTCAGCGAGAGGCAGGAACATAGTTTGGGCCAGTTTTTCATCTTGTGCTGAGATGGCCTGAACGAAAAACAAAACAACAAGGCACGGGAGTTATTATCAGAATCATTACAGACAATATACAGACTGTGTTGTCAAAGAATACCCTGCCCATACCTGCATCACCAGACTCATGACAGACCAGAAATAATACGGGTTCTTGGGGACGATTTTATACAAGGCCATTCCTGCCTGTGAGAAGGAAAAGATGCATTTATCAACATCCTCTTCATTGTTGTATTTTACTAATGGAGCAAGCTGTTTTTACGTCCGTGTTTGGATGTTCATATTTGACTCACCTGCTGCATCTTCTTGTACTCCCCGACGCGAGCGTACGCCATGAAGAGGTGAGAGTGATACTCCTCGCTGAGAGGAACCTTCTTCACTGCAGCTTCATAGAGCTTAGTGACCAGCTCGGCTGCAAACAACACACACACAAAAATGATCAGGCATGCAGTTATATTAAGGTTTTTACACATCCTTTATGTGTCTGTGTTTGCATGTGTACTCACGACGATGCATCTCTCTGTACAGTATAGTCAGAGCCTGTAGCGAGTTGTCATCAGTGGGCTCTAGAGTGGCCACCTCCTGCGCCAGAGTGAACGCCTCATCCTGCTTCCCGGTCCTCTGGAGACCGATCGCCTTGAGGACCTGAGAGGAGACGGGAGATCATGAATGATGAGCTAAGGATGAAAACAAGAATACAAAAAGAGAACTGTACTAGAAAATGAAATTCGCACACATTTTGCAGCCAAGTCGACGTCTGCAGGAGAACTTTTCACAGCTACAACCGAGTGAGAATTTGGTTTTGACACCCGATTATTTAAAGCATTTTTTATTAACAGGTTTTTTTCATTACAAGTTGCTCACAGATACAGACACGACATCCTCATATGAAATACTTAGAAGAGTTTCTCTCTTTGGTTTTTTTGGGCAGCGTCTGCAAACAATGTCATCTTTTAAAGGGGACATATTATGAAAAATCCACTTTGACAGTGTTTTTGAACATATATCTGGGTAACCTGAGAGTCTACTGACCCACAACATGTGAAATAAATCCATCCAGTCCTTTGTTTGTGGTCTGGATAAGTCTTTCAACACAGAGAAAAATGCTCCGTTTAAAATGTGCTCTCCTTGTGATGTCACAGTGGGATTCTGGTTAAAAAGAAATCCCCTCCCCTCCCCTGATATCTCCAACCATGGACTCCACCCCCAGCCTAGAACTAAACTTTTTCACAGGTCCACCATTTTTATTCTCACTAGAGGAGAGATGTCTACCAGGAAAACTCAGGAGGGGCTCATTGCATTTAAAGAGACACACACACCAAAACGGAGCGTTCTGAGAGAGCTGGTTTATACAGGGTCTCAAACCTCCTCTGGTGCTTGATTCATGTTATATTTTGACCAAAGCACAGCACAGATTATTTATTTAGACCACAGGGGGACTGTTTGAAAAGGAGGAGAAGGGGGATAATATGTCCTCTTTAATGCAGAGTCAGCAGCTTTTTCCTGAAATATACTGTAATATTATATTATGGAGTGATGCAGAAGGTGAGAAACTCTCCATAGCGCCAAGTGTGTCTCCAAGTGTGTCAAGAGCTAAATCAGTGCAGTTGTAAGTGTTTGGTATGCAGAGGTTCCTAAGGGATGCCAACAATAGAAAAAGGCTGCACAAACACAAACAACACTCGGAGAGAAAATAGTTCCTTAGTCACCCACCTTGGCACAGTGCAGGTCCTTATGTTTCTTCAGCAGTTTGTCCGCCTGCTGTATTGCCATTTTATTGTTGCCATTATCGAGATAATCTGGGGGAAACAGGGGAGGGGACAACGTTATTGCAGTGATGACGGGGATTTAAAAAAAGGTGACATGCAGTCTTCAGAGTTTAAAGTTATTTCCCACCACAGAAACTTTCCCAAGGGAATGAAATGCTTTGGAAGTACTCAGTGTTTTCACCGCAAGGACTAAGGTCTAATTTATGTCCCATGGATGAAATGAAGGGGTTGTGCTTGCAGCCCTTCACATTTCTGATCCAGTTGAGTTCCTGGAGCATTTAATTTTAGCCACCTTTTTTCCCGCAGTTGAGAAAGTTGTATATTTGGCGCTGCAGAGGGATTTCATTTCCTTAATGATTACTTTAGTTGCACTTTATGCTGACTGACTGTGGATTCATAAAATGTATTTGTTGTTGTAAAGTAGCATACAAAAATAACAAGTAGAAACAACCATTGGTCTCGAGTTTGCTTAAATCTTGTTGGTCTTTGAACAGAGATGGTAACACCGACTTCAACGGGCTGAGGGAATGTTTTAGTTCCATTAAATGTAGTTCCTGGGAATAATTTGGATTTTTAGCACAAGAACCCAGTTGTTTTAGCAAACATGACCATATTACTAGATACTTTATACGGTAAAAACTTGCAAAATCAAAAAAAATGTCAATTACAAACACTTCTAAATAAATAATAATAATGAATTTTGAAGCAAAATACCAAATATGCAACAACAAGGTCAACAAAGTAATCTGCTTGTCTCAAACAGTAAAATAACAGATGGCTTTTAGACCGATAGACAGCCACAAAAAAACACAAAGTGAAGATATTAAATTGGTCTTCATTCAGTTGTTTCAATATTTTTATCAAAATAAGTTTTTAAAGACCAGAACGAGTTATGTTTCCGTTTTTAACTATCAAAACAATCACATCACAACTATTTTTATAACATATTAAGGAAAGAAGAATCACATTTCACTTCATAATGTTAATATATATATTTCTTTTTTCTTTCTATACGACTTGAAGACATTATCCTGGTCTTATGCCATATGTCTAAATGTTTATAATTCTTGTTTCCACGTGTTTTAAAATGACAAATGTCCAATATTTTAATAGTACTGAAAAGTAAAAAAGCTTAAAAGAACTACACATCTTCAGTCATACTTTTAACCAAAATCTGTGGTGAGCCAAACAGTTGCACAAACACGTTGGCACAGTTCGATGCTGAGACATTTCCGGCGTCTTTGTGCAATTACTCCTGACAGAATACAGGAGTTTGTTTGCAACTTTTGAGTTAAAAAAATAAATAAAAATACTTGGTGATAATTCCAATTAGAAGTTAATTGGGGCAGATTTTGGTGTGTCTTCCTCTGTCAATAAAAATGTAAGCCAATCTTGTCTGTTTGTTGCCGTGGTAACGAGCAGATATTAATGTCATTTCATTTTTACTCACATCTAAGTTTAAATGTCTGGTTTTGTATTCTTTTCTTTTGCAGACCACACAACAGGTTCATACATTGAGCGGGTCGTAGACAGATTCATTAAACATGACATCATGTTTATTTTCAGCCTTACTATCTTTTCAGGGTGGCTGGTAGATATTTGAAGTACATGCAGTCACAAACAGAGACACCTCAGTGTTCAGCCTCTTCAGGACAGCTGGATGCCAAAATTAACTGTGCCAGACGGTGCACTGTGGTTATGTCATGCCTATTCTCTCTGTTCATACTGTTATCACAGGAAAAAAAACCAAACGATGACCAAACCCAGACAGAAACCAAAAGGAACAATTGACACAAACAATGATCCATCCAAGAGGTTTAAAGCTTTTGTTTCGTGCTGCCAAAACAGAGCAGCTCTGAAGCTACAATGTTAGAAGAAAAACAAGAAAACTACAATAGTTTAGCGCTTTAAAAACTAAATTCTGTTGTCACATCAGTAACCCAACCAGGACGAGCCCCTGCTTGGGGTGGGGAAAACACGATTATATTACGATCAGTACAATGCTTACAGTTTTAAAGGTGCACTGTGGAGTTTTGGTAGAGAAATGTGAAAGTTGGAGAAGTGTACAGACTCTGTGGTTTATGATCATAACTCTATATACAAAATGTCCTCAGAGGAAAATGTAGTCCCTGTTACACTGTTTGAAGATAAAATGCTAAGCGAGAATTCAATTCAAAAAACTTTATTTGTCCCCGGAGGGCACACAGAGCAGTAAATTAACAGCAGTGCAGGTGGACGAAACATTTTAACCTAAATATAAAGTGTGAATTTAAATACAACTTAAAGCTTAAACTTAAAAATACAAAATATAAAAGAGTAGATATGAGTGGACAGTGATCGGACTAACAGATGTAAACAGAACTATGTGCAGTAAACACCATCCCACCCTCACCACACATACTGTGCAATATTTATTTTATATTTCTGCAATATCTATTTATATTCTGTTAGGCTACTACCCGTAAATAACTCCTACCTACATTGACCATCTTACCTGAATGAGAGTTCCTTTTTTTTTTTTTTTTCTTCTTCTTCTGTTGTTTTTAGCTGTGGATGCTTGTATGTGTGTGCACTTTAAGGTGAAGCCAAATAATTTTGTTGTACAATAATGACAATAAAGACATTCTATTCTAAACGAGAAATATATATATATATATATATATATATACAGAGCTATGTGCAAGTAGGCAAATACTAAATGATAAGTTATTAAGGTGCATGGAGAATAATGGAACAACAGAACTAATATAAACAATATAACTGTAAAAATGAGATAAATAAAGTGACTGTAGTGTAATGATGGATAAGAAACAACAGGATTAAAGTAACTACACCACACCCACACCCCCTCCCCTCCCCACCGGATTGCTGATGGATGGTCTGCCTCCCCCCACCCCCTTGCTCTCTTCCTGCATCTTATCCCATCTCTCCCCCTATCCCTTTCCAAGCCCGGTGCAGTCTAGGCCTGTGAAGACTGTTTCGTCATGAGCCGGGGATCCAGCCGAAGATTTCTGCCTTTTAATAAGACAGTTTTTTCTTACCACTGTAACTTTTGCTGCTTTGCTAAAGTGCTCATGGTGGATAGGCCGGATCTTTGTAATATAGCAATAAGTAAGGTCTTTTACCTGCTTTTTGTAACATAACAATAAGTAAGGTCTTTTACCTGCTTTTTGTAACATAACAATAAGTAAGGTATTTTACCTGCTTCTTGTAAAGTGTCTCGAGATAACACTTGTTATGAGTTGACGCTATACAAATAAAAATTGATTAAAATTGATTGATTGAACTAGAACTGTATGAATACTGATATAAAAAGGATAGAATAAAGTGATAAAGTTATGGTGAGTTATATTTCCTTTTATTTTTATTTCAAGCAACCCACATAAAAAACTAATTAAAAAAAACCCACAAACACAAACCCAAAACAAAAAAAGTGACACACACACATCACCAATGATTCAGTTTTTGCAACCCAAAATAATGTTTACATACGATCCCCTTTTATATTATATATTTTATTAAATTAAAGATATCACCACATTTTCCCCTGCCAGTCTGTATCTAAACATCCTCCATCACGTGTTGCCATGGAAACCATCTGTCAAGGAGTTTTGCATTATTTCCTTTTAATAAAAGGAAGTTTCATTTAGCATTTACTTCAGAAAATCTAGAATATAATTGTTGCACTTCTCCAACTTTCACAACCAAATCTACAAAGTGCACCTTTAAAATAATCAGAATTATTAATAAATGTCCAGTGTGAAAAAAAACCAAGTTGTTATGTGGTGTACTAACTTATGCAAAAGTAAGTTAATATCAAATGTTTTAAGTTATTCAGCAGCAAACTGTTCAACTCTGTGACAGCTCCACTGTAGCTCCCATGCTAACTAGCTGCAGGATTAGCATGAAGCATTGTCCTTACACTATGATGCTAGCTTCGTTGCTAACCGTGATAAATACAGCCGGGTGAGGGATTCAAACCCACATGGAGACAGCCGTCTTATCACAACCCAATCAACGCATCGCCCCTTGACGCACACATTCAACACATTTCAACAACTTTCCTTCAGAGGGTGTGCACAAGTTGAAGCATGCCCCATTGACTTGACATGCTAGTTAGCATGCTAGCTAGCTGTCAAATATCGACCGTGAGACAGAGGAGAAAGCGCTTCGACTTTGAGACTGAGACAAAACCAAAGAAGTCCGCATCATTCAACGCCTCAACCACCATCTAGACCGTGCAGAGGTTTTGACATCCTGCCCCCCATTCAGAGACCCATGCAAGTAGCGTCCCAACCCGGCTTGGTGACCGGGTAAGGTGCACTGTCATTGGGCGCTGCAGGCAGCAGAGTCCGTGGTTGAAGCTGGAGGGGCCGCATCTCTGCCCCTCTCTCCCCCCCCTCTTACATCTAATTCTTTAAACACATGCACTCGTATGGAGCACAGCAATGCTCACAAAACATACAAACATAAAAATCTAAACAGAGTCGTACCGTAAATAGGTCTGAGTCTCCTGTCGTTGGGATCCTGCACATGGCCTCTCGCCGCCATGGTTGAGTTTACCTGCTGGGTAAATGTCCACGCATGCGCATTGCGAGCTGCTTCGAGGAGCGATTAAAGGATTTTTTTTTTTTTGTCTTTGTGCAAGCGCAGCAGGCAGGCTGTCATTATCCGTCCATGGGCTTTAAAGTATGCATGAATATGTACACCAGGACAACACACAGCCATGTTAGTGGACGGAAGAGGATTAGGGCCAGACATGAGAAAAAAATAAAGTTTTCTTTTCATTATGCACTTTGAGAATTACACAGAAATGTCGAGAACACAATTTAAATACTATTTAGAGAATTAAATCGAGATTTTCGTGACATGTTGACTTATTTTCTTGATATTTCAGCTTAATTCTTGACATGTTGCCTCAACATTTCATCTTTATTCTTGACATCTCTTTTGACATTTCACCTTTTTTGTTTTCATTATGCACTTCGAGAATTACACAGAAATGTCGAGAACACAATTTAAATACTATTTCGAGAATTAAATCGAGATTTTGGTGACATGTTGACTTATTGTCTTGATATTTCAACTTAATTCCTGACATGTTTTCTGACCATTTCATCTTTATTCTTGACATCTCTTGTGACATTTCGCTCGATATATTTTTTTAAATCCTACATGTCTACTTTTTCTCGACATATAAACTTTTTTTTATTTTGACTTCGAAAATTATAGTTCATCTTTATTTCCAACATTTCTACTTATTTTCCGCTGCATTTTGACTTTTTCTTAAAGTGCAAAATGGAAACAAAAATCATCCTCCTGTCATTATTTCTCTCGTCTGTCCCTAATCCTCTTCCGTAGCCCTGTAATGCAACTCTATATATTAAACACTCTCGCTTTTAAGACATGTTTTTCTTCACACTGAGTCAATTAACCTTGTAAAAATCCTTTATTAAGAAATTGGACTGTAACACAATGACGCCTTTTTGTATAGTTTTATTTACGTATTTAGTATACGGTTTATAACCATTTTATTGATGAGCTTTAAAGAACTGCATCTATAATAAATTGTGTATTTTGGTTCTTGTAATTTGTACTCCACGCTGCTCTGATCACATGAACTTTCTTACTTGAATCTTAACACAAATATTTCCCTTCAAGTTTGCAAAACTTCCGTAGCAGGTTTCATTTTTAATCCAATATATTACAAATTAAAATATTGTAAAATACCCAAAGTTATTCCTATACTGTCTATTCCTACCTGCTAATATATCCTGTTTCATTTCTAGGGTTGGCTTAGTGACAATGTTTATCTACCAAAGTAGAGAAGATTTCCCCCCAATACAACTCAAAGTAAAATATTAAAACTTTGAATCCACTACAGAGTTGTCAGATTTAGTGACTTAATCAGCAACTATTTGGATTGATGGAAAATACAAAATCAACCAAAAATGAAAGTATTATAATTGATTAAATATATATAAAAGTGGTCAAATGAAACCTCCTTCAACAGGTACTTATCTTACATTTTAATGTATTTCACAGTAAAGTTATTCCTAAATGGGTCATCCTGCACAAAGGCTTCTTCTTTTTTGACCCCAAGGTGTTTATTGATGTTTGTGTACTATTACTTTAAATGCAGGATTTTCTACATTATGTTACTGATTCTTTTATGCCAGACAAACGTCCACATCCTCTTCCAATGCCAAACTGAATTAGTTCAGTGTTTGCAATCAATTCACGGGAAATGATTTACCTGCATATGATACGTCTCCTCGTCATCCAACTTGGCTCTTGTGTATATTTAAAAAATGAATTGCAATGTAAACTAAAGCTTTACACTTGCAATGAGGGCTCAACACATAATTTGGGGTGAGGTAAGGTGTTGAAGGTTTTAAAAGCCCAAAACAAAAAGTAAATGTTCACCCTGAGAGAAACATTCTAAACACTCAAAGAAAAACAAACGGCACGTCGATTCTCTTATTTGTTCAAATTTATTAGATATTCTGTTATGTTCCATTGTCTAGACCTTCTGCCACAGCGTGGACGCCGTGAAAAAGAAAACAAAAGAGGAACTAATTGTAATACATTCACGACTAATTCCCCTGAATTTTGCCTTATCAGAAAAAAAAGAGAAACTTGAATACATTGTGAATCTTTGTCTTCCAAAAACAACAAAAGAAAACAAAACATAAAAGAAAGAAAACAGTAGATTTTGCAAGTGCTTATTCATGATTACATTAAAGAAAAAAAAAACAGTATTTTGGACTCCATCTGTTCCCTAAGCTTCTACCCCTCCCCCTCACAGTCATCCCTGGTAATGCTACAAAACCGAACATCACACAGTCTACTCTAGTCTACAGGCCGGGGCCGCTCGTCACCATCAAACTCAGACAGGCTTTTCACTCCTCGTCAGGAACCCGAGGTCGAGCTGAATTCAGTTTGATTTTGAGGAAACGTCGACCTTTAAAAAGGAATTCCCTTCTTGTCTGATGCAGTTCGAGAGCGTCTCAAAACGCACCGATCCAACGGAGGAAAAAAGAAAATTAAGAAAAAATTTAAAAAATCAAGAAAAAATAAAAGGTAAAGAAAAATAGAAAAAGTGTAGAGCATGCAGATCTGAATTTTACAGAGATTATCGGGACCAGGCGTCAGCAGAAGAAAACACAGAGGACTTTTTATGAATTCTTATTTTGCATCCAGAGGAGGAAGTTGAGTTTTTAGATCAGAGAAAGGACATGTTTGAATTTTGTTTTGAAGTTGAGATTTTAAAGCAAGTGTCAGAATTAACATGAAATAGAATCAGACTGTTGTTGTTTAATTATTTGAGCATTAAGAAGAAAATGTCACAACAATTATGTTCAACGTTGAATATAGAGAGCCTGTCGGACAAGAATTGAAGCGAGGATTATGATTTTTTTTTAGGCATCTTAATTTAAAAGGTCATTATTTCACTTTTATTCTCATAATTTCATAAAATGCCTCCAAAAAAGTTCCTGATTTTATTTATTTTTTTGGTTGTTTTCTGGCACTTGCATCGAAAGTTTTAACTTAATACTCAACATTTCAACTTTTTAATTACATTTTCACAAAGTCTTAAAAATGCAGAAAGAATTTCCTGATTGATTTAAGTAAACAATGGAATTTCCTTTCCTTAATAATTTGACTTTTTGTCTCCTCAATGCAAGAAATACAACTTTCCTTTTTATTCTACACCTTCATTCCAAACATTTCAACATTATTCCCTAAATGCAAAATAAAAACCTTCCTCCCTGTGCTTGGCCCCAAATCCTCTTCTGTAGAATCCAGATTTGTTCGAGTGAATCTCTCTTCATGTACTGACGACTAACAGGCCCAAGTCATGCTTGTACAGGTGTGAAACATGTCCGCACAGAAACATCCTGCAAAGACCGACACCTCCTGTCTGCCTATCTGTACATTCATAAAGCATGGATGAGGTACAGTTTAACCATGGTTTTTAGTGACGACAACACGTGGAAAGCACACCGCTCACCGTCTGCAGAGCTGACATCACTGCTCTGAAAACTTTATAACTTATTTTAAGTTAGCAGTACAGTATTGAATAATCGACCTGACGATGTAGTAGTAGCTGTGAACATCCCATTCAAGTCAGTGTTTTTGTATGTACAGTTTGTCCATTTCTATAATGGGCCTATTAAAAAGTACACTTAGAACTCTCTTTAAAACCTGTCTGACATTAAACCACGCATAGATAGGTTACGACGAAACCTACACACTCATACCTGATCCAAAAAAAAAAACAAAGCTGTGTAACTGCACTAAGCTACGCCATGATCATAAAAAACACCACAAATATCTTTACCTAAAGCCCGACCGGATCTGCATTACGCTCAAAAATGATGTCAGCTGTGATAGATCGCAACAAGCCTTGAAACGAAGCGGACGAAAACAAAGAAAAAAAAAGGGGGCGGGGGGATAAGATGCCACCAGGCTCGAAGCACACCACCCGACGGCAATCTGAACTTAAGTCTGTTTTTCTCTTTGCTAAAAAGCCGTTTCGTTCCTCTCTAAAAAAACAGTCAAGAAAACCTCAATTTATATTTACTTATGGGTTAAAACTTTTTAAAACAAACAAAGACTACACACCCAGAATGCTTGTCAACTTTTGCCTGGACCCCTGTGCTCTGAGAGTAGAAGCTGTAGTTTGAGATATATTTAAAAAAAACGACCTTGAGTCACGTTTGCAGCGACGCACGCTCACTCGTCCTCATTTGTTAAAAAAAAAGCTTCAGCGGAGGCCGTCCAGTGAAAGCCCGAGCAAGAGGAGAAAAAGGACATGCAGCGACAGCATGAGGCACGCTCGACTGGAAGCCTCGAGTTAATCTGAATGTTTTTTTCCATCTCGGTCTCAAAAAAAAAAAAAAAAAGCGACAGTCCTCGAAGGCAGTTTGATGACGCAAACGAGCACACAGATGCACACGCTTAACACACACACAGGTGTATTGTACAGACTCTCCTAAGAGGGGCGCCAACGAGCTCTCTTTGATCAACACAAACAATCCACTTGAGCAAAAAGCTGCATTGCACGGACTGCACGCATGCAATGACAGTTTGAAGTGAGGAGTCGCTGTTGATATCACATGCACGTGTGACGAGAGAGAGAGAGAGAGAGGAGGGGGGGCAGGAGGAGGCGAGTCATGTTGAAAAATGTTAAAACAAAAGCGGAGAATTACCGATCATGCATTAAATTTGCTTTGACTCCCCCAAAAAAAAAAAATCAGGCATGGATTGGCCTCTGAATGAAAGCGATAAAAAGAAAGAAAAACACATCCCGAATGACTGCCAGACACAGGGGAGGGAGGGTGAGACAAAGGGGGGGAGGAGATCCAGACAAGATTCATGAGGACGAGAATATAGACAATAATGAGGGGAGAGACGAGGGAGTAAGGTAGAGACGGACAGTTATAATACAAGGAAAAGAGGGGGAGATAAATGGTCCAATACCTGCTAAAGTCATCGTATACCAAATTCTGTGGGAACCTGTTTAGCTAAAAAAAAAAAAACATTCTAATGAATTTAAAAGGCTTGACTTTCTGAGTCCCGGTTTACACACCTGAATAAAAACAAAGCCCCATTGTAATAATCAACTAACAATTACATATCAGGCAAGTTACGTTCTGTGCAAAGAGTTTTTTTTTTCTTTTTATATGTATGCAAAACCATGTTTTTTTTTGTTTGTTTGTTTTCTCAGTGAACAGGAGGCTTGTGATCGGGGGAAAGGAGCTGTACAGTACTGTTAACCAATCGTGTCAAACCCCCCCCGATGAATCATGTGAGACAGGAGAAGAGAGCGACGACGGGGGCCGCCGCCGCCTCCTCATCATCATCATCGTCGTCGTTGTTGTGGTGGTGGTGGTGGGCGTGTCTCTGATGACATCATCATGACAGGGTTTGGTTGATTTGCCTCATTGCTCATGAGCAGCACTGGTGCCTCGAATCGGACCTGTTTTACGCAGCTGCGGGGGGCAGAGGACAAAAAAGTTTAGCGACGTCGTAGGAGAAGAAATCAATCTTTTATGTCTGTGAGAGAGTTTGTGCACATGCAGGAAGTCAGAGGGGGAAACAATCCAGTGAGGTTAGTTGTTGTCATAAAATAACAAAACATGAGGAGGAAAACAAAGTGAAGCATGCAGGATGAGTGAACGTTAAACATGGGACAACATTTTTTTAAAATGAGTGAATGAGCAGCAGAGAGAAAGAAAACGAGACAGAATACGCTCCTGTTCTTCATTTGTGGTTAAAGCAAGCTGGATTATTTTCAAAATGGACAAAAATGAATTCCTGCAATCCTCAAAAGCTGCTTTCATTTCTTTTAAATACTGTATTAAGTGCTTATGTAGATTTCGTAAAGTTTGTTGATCAAAACAAGAACATTTATTTTGATCAAAATGTCGTCTGGGAAAACTGTAATATTCAACTTTTCATATTTACAGGCGTTTGGTGTCCTGACATTTTAAACTGTAGTCCTGAACTCCATAAAAAGAGATAGTGACGTTAAATTAGAGGTCGGCTTATCAGAGAGAAACACTATTTGATACTCACTGAGAACTGGTTGCCATTATTAAATAGTTATATCAGATCATATATATTGGGAGCTTTAGGCTACTATTGAGTTTTTGTGTTGTTTGACGTGAAAATACAGTAAAGAAAGGGAAATTATAAACTTCATATAAACTTCTTTACGTACCAGTGTTCATGGTTGATTTGATCAGGATCACAATCCCTAATATGTGAATATTAAAGATGTAAATATATATAAATGAAGAGGGTGTTCATAAATCATCCATGTTTGAAACGAGGGAACAAGACAGTTGCGTCACTGCTGCGTGAACGATGACAGTCATGAAAAGTCTAGACAAAATGTTACTCAACAAAACCCAAAGACTAATCAGTGTCTGCATGCTCCTTAAATGTGGTCAAACTGAGAAATAACAGGATCATATCAGCTGATTAACATGTCAGCCTGGGTGGGTTAAACCACGTCTGAAGAACAGGAGCTGAAAAAACAAAGAGCAGAATGGAAAGAAGACGACGCCATGCAGGACAGAGCTGAAAACAAAACAGGTGAGTCGGACAGCAGTGTGAAGAAGAACAGGGTGGAGAATGATCCATGCAGCGCCGCCACCACCACCTCTCCTCCTCCTTCAGAGCAGACTTACTCAGCCTGCCTCTAGAGTTTGACCTACAGCGGCGGGGGGGGGGCTCTACTCTTCTGTCGCAGAGGTGCCTCGCACATCTCCCTTCTGACGCATCTGATGTGAGAGGCGGGAGTGAAAGGGTTAAAGCGGGAAGATTTCACGTGTTGTGTCGTCTCCAGCTGCAAAAACTCTTACACACATCAGTCAACAAGAGCTTCTTGGTTATTTTTAACATCTGTACACATGTAATAGAAAAACTGTCTGTTCTTTTAACACCTGAACTCTTTCAAATTATTTGTTTTTGTTAAGATTTATTTTTGCCTTTGTTTGATTGGTTGGTGGATAGAGTAGGAAACCAGGGATAGGTAGAGGGGGAATGACCTGCAGGAAAGGAGCCACAGGCCGGACTTGAACCTGGGCCATCCGCTTGGACGACTATAGGCTCTGTGCATGGGGCGTAACAAAACCACTAGGCCATCTGCGCCCCTAAAATGCATTGAATCACCCAACCAGAAATGGCAAATTCACCTATTTAAAACCACTTCCCTGTTTCCTAAAGCAAAACATTTTCATTACATCTAAATTCTACGATTCATTTAGCAGACGCTTTTATCCAAAGCGGCGTACATCAGAGAGCAAGAACAACACAAGAAAGGATCTAGAGCGATGAAAATGTTGGTTTTCATGCAACTGAATTCAATTCCTTCATTCCTGCAGTGATCTTTTTATAAAATCCACTGGTTTATGTTGGTAAATGTTCATGCAGGTGTCTTCTCTTTTTTAAATTTTGTTAACCAGGAAGTTCTCAGAACCAACAGGTTTGTTCACATTTGAAAAAACTAAAGATTTCTGGTTACCAGGACTTATAGTGCTGCAGAGGGACTGCAGATGTAAACTAGCTCTAAGATAACTCTGGTACAAAGCATCAAATAGCAACATTTATGTTTAATACTACACAGGGTCCGGTTACAAATAAAAAAGTAAATCATGAAAAGAGCAGATAGTGTTCAATTTAAACCATTACTCTCTGATAATATTTGAATTCAAGCACCTTCCTTGATCTGAACTTTATCTTTGTAGGTCTGAAATTATTCTTATCCAACTTAGGTATTTTCCAAAAACTTTTATGACTTTATAAAGACTGAAGGCATGACGGTCCAGTGTCTGACAGGATAGTTGTGTGAGTTGATTACCTCTTCGAGCTCTTTTTGGGTCTCCTCTTCCATCCGCCTGATGTCCTCCATGGTCAAACCCACCCATCTGTCGATCCAGCAGAACAGCTGGCGGTGGAAGTTGGTGAAAATACGCTTTTCTTGCTGTGACAGAAACACAAAATGAAACAAAGAAACAGGTGGTTAGAAAAAACAGGCAGGACTCATGTTTTCCTAAAAAAAAAAATCATGTTTGGTACTTCAAGGTTTTCCTCGTTAACTTGTCTAATTTTTAAAATCTTTCCTTTAAATGATGCTTTCCTTTACTCATGTGAGTTTCTCATAGCCATGTCGCCCTCTGCTGACTAAAACTAAAACAACACTTTGGCCACTTGCACAAGTTGGTAAAATGAACCTTTTGTTTAAATATTATGAAGTCTAAATGTCCCCCCCTCATAATTACCCTGTGGATGAAGCCCTCCACTTTGGTCTGCAGACCCCACCATCTGAATTTGACGGTGACCAGTTTGTACGCACACATGTACGGACAATCTGTCCTCATCTCATTCTGCGAAGAGAGAAAACAATCCAGTCAACACAAACACAGAGGATTCACACCGGACGTTATGCTGCATCGCTTTTCCGCTTTCCCGTCTCTGTGGCGGTCTGTTACCTTCCATTCAGCGCCGAGAGGTCCTCTGCCTGTCTTTTCTGAGTGGAAAAGAGACGGATCTTCCTCTGGCTTATAATCCTGAAAGAGAACAAATGAAAACAGGAAAAAATCAAGATCCTGCAAAAAAAAACAAATCGACTACAGCTGCTTCTTTCAGGAGCTCTGCACCACGATGTGGGTCGCACTGTGTCAAGAGCTGGGAGTCTCATTCCACCAGTGAAGAGCCCAGAACCTGATTCACAACAGTCCTAAAGTTAAAAGAGACTTTTCTCTCTTTTTCACCCATGTCTCTGTCTATCCGAGGTACTATGTGATATATGCTACACAAATAAAATTATTATTATTGCTGGTTTTAGCTGACTGCAGCTAAATTACCATTATACCCAGGCCTCCATTCAACATGTAAAATATTCACATGTTGAATGACAAAGAATCACAATGCATTCAGACTTTTGCAATGTGTTTAATGGGAATGCACAGCCCTGGTGCAGATGATGCTATAACCTCTTGCAGAGTTCTTGAGGATGCTCACAGTGGGGACGGATCGTTGAGGGTGTGTAGATTTGAGTGTGAAGCCGATCAGATGAGCAGCTCTTTAGTCCACTCACTGTAAAACACTAAATCTCAATGATTGCATTGCTGCAGAAAGCCCGGTGTGGGGCCAACAAATGGCTGCTGGCACATTTCAGACCAGCACTGCACATGTGTATTAGAGGTCGATCGATTATTGGCCTGGGGCAGCTATTTGGCATTTTGCCCATTATCTGTATCAGCGTTTTATTTATTGATCGCCCTGCTCTACAGGTGTGTCTTTCCCTCTGGCTCTGTTTTCACTCACCAACCTAAATCACCTAATGTCCCGCCCACAACTCTGATCTATCTGATTGGCCAGACATCACACGAGTAATAGCCAATCAACACTGACCCCTGGGTGACGCTGACATGCACAGAGATGAGAGCAGCCTGGAGCAGGAGGGGAGTCTCTGGATGAACATTTAAACAAAGTCTTGTGTTGTGAGTTTGCAATATTCCAAAACGTTGACAGAAAGATTTAAATTTTTACTGAAAATGCATATCGGAGTCCAAAATATGGTTCTCATGAACTACTCATAATCTGTAATGGCATCAGCCCTAAAATATCAACATCAATTGAAATTCTAATGTGTAGCATTTTCATTTTGCTCACTTTTCTCTCTAGTGTCCCCTGTGGCCATGAGCTGGAAATGCAGGTGTGTTTCTGGACCTCACTGGCTACAAGCCCCCCTTCCACCAACCCTCAACTCCCAGCTCCCTGTGCTGTTTTAATCCACGAAGGACTGATGGGAAGGAGTGGTGAATACCTGGAGCAGATGGACGTTCAGATTAAGCCCTGGCCTCAACACTGATCCACTTAAGTCATTACTGCGGACGAGCTAGTAGAAGAAACACAGCTACAACTGTGACCCATCAGGACAGAAAATGGCTTAGTGCCTCTTGTTAAGATGTTAAACCTCGACCAACATGAAGGTTCAGGTATTACAGAGTGACAGCTGCCACCGTGCACTGAGGAGAGGGTTCAGTGACGCGGCTCAAAGTCGGATTCATCCGCCAAAGAACCGGAGTGGAGACAGAAAATAGTGTTCAATAAAACATGAATGAAATGGATGTTCCACTGACGGAGAATAATAAACCAGCTGCTGGACGGGATAGTAGTAGTAAATGGGTTTTTTACTGAGTCATTCACTGACTCAACATGGATGGGAAATGTCATCTGATGAGTCTCAGTGGTCTGATTTTCAGCGGAGGGGAGGCAGCCGTCTTGAGTAAGCAGATAGGCATCTTTGGAGTTTTTGCGTGCCTGTGCTGGCTGAAGAAATTAAATTAGGCGGGAGCGGGAACACGTGGAGACGGTTTCAGGGGCATGCTGAAACAAACAGACACGTGCAGAATTGGATGGAAACATTATGATTACACATCAGTAGTGCAAAACTCGTGTTGTCATACCCTTGATGAGCTTGTGGAGATTTTAAGAGAAATACTTCTAAATTATTCTGAATGAAAAGAACAAAAATCCTGTGATCATGAATGGATAAAATCCTAGTTATTTGTACTGTAGGGCTGCCATGAGTAATCGATTACAATCAAAATGAAAAAATCAAAAATCCTGTGTTGTCAATATCTGTAATTGTCTAACAAGGAACCGAGGCAGCGCATCATAAATATCCAAGCAAACAATCCTAGAAGAACACGTTGAGGAATTCAGTATACTACCGTTTCCATGCAACCACCATAAGAGAAACACACAATTATCAGCCTGCCCTAGGCCACGCCCACTTTCCCCCTACGCTCCAATAACAGTCAAATAAGTTTGGTACGCTGCAGAACTTGAACCAGCCTTCCCCTTTCCTGTCGGGGTGGTAAGATTTGATAATTTCAAGATGATGCCTGTGAGACTTCAACTGTCTGACAGCTTGTTATGCAGTTTAAATATTTTGTACCACTCAGAGAAGAAAGACAGCCTCTTTGAACAGTTAAGAACATATCTGGATAAAAGAATTAAGCAGCTTCATTTGAAACTTTAAGGGAACCTCTATGACCCAACTCCTCCTCAGGGTGGAGACAACCTGCTGAAACTTTCATGCACCTGCACATAAGGCTGTGTTTTCAGGTCACAACTTGAGCCCGCACAAAATATTTTTTCTTGTCTTGGTTTTTTGAAAAGGCAAACCCCATGCAACAACTCACCGCAGTTGACACTTCTTCTTTGTTTGCGATATCTATGGGAACCACCTCCACGGTCCTCCACGTCTGCTCGTCCAGGTCATGGACCTGATACACAGAGAGAGAGAGAACGAGGAACAAGTCAACCTCAGCTCAGCACACAGGCGACAAGGGAGACGTCGTCTACACTTTGTTTTCTCATTCAAATGATTGTTTAGTGTTAATCAAATGGCATTCAAATATAAAGCACACAGATGTCCTGAAAGCTGGACTTTCTCTTGTGCATGCACCAACCTATTTGAACCCTTAGGACAGCGTTAGATGAGTTTGTCTCCCTGCTTACAGAGAGTGATGGAGAAAAACAAAAGATGATGTCATAGTGATGTCAATGGGCCTATTTTTTCTTTGGGCTCAGAATTAGTTTTAATTTCTTGAATTATAAGAAAGAAGAAGCATAGACTTTGCATGGAGCATCCCTCAGGCTTGAATAAAACAATGACACTGCATTGCATTGTGGGAAATGTAGGCTTTAATGTGTTTTGGGGACAAAAATAAAGTCCAGCAGTCGGGATATCTCGTCCTCTACGGCTCCGATGTACTCACATTTTCTACTGTTCCCATGTCAGGTTTGTGCCACGTCTCGATCTTAATCATAAAGTCGTCCTTCATGTACTCATTCTGAAAAGCAGGAGGAAACACAAAGGTTTAAAAAAAGAGAAAAAGAATCTTTCTTGCCTTTAGCTCTTCAAATAAGCTGAATTTTAAAAAATAAGGTACAGCTGCTTCCCTGAATGCAAACAGGTGCAGCTGATCTCAGCAAACACCGTGCAGAGAATTCCATGAATGAAGAAGAGATGTACTTAAGGCCTGCGGCTAAATCCAATTAAGCAATCAGACTTTTGGACTGAAACAACACAAGTGATGCTGCACTGCTCGGCTCACGCCTATTTTTAACCCCACCGTCGGTAGTAACACTCTTTATAAAGCTCCAGCTCAGAGGCCAAGACACAGCAGCGTTTAAAACGGCAATTTACCCCAAGAAAAAAACAACGGCTCGTTTCACAGGAAATAGGGAGTCATCAGTGACTTCCTTGTACTCTGGTGTGAAGTGAATCTGCAGAAATATAGCGTGTAAAAAGCAGATTTGTTGCACTTTGACTTTGCACAAAAGCGAGCTCTTATATCTTCACTGAACTTTGAGGAGGAAGCTTTCGGTTTACGTCGTCTGCGGGGTGATAATCTGCTCCGTGGAGTGGGGGAAAAAAACACTTGTAGGACAGTACTCAGAACGAGAAATATTTCCCTTGAAGGTGTCCATTAAGAGAATTCAAGGAGAGCTTTTATCGCTGATTACATTTTTGTTGAAATAAATTAAGTTTGATCCTGAGACTAAAACCACAGCAGAACAAAAATTAAGGCAGATTAGGATCTGATTTACAAACTAGTGCCGTCAAATATTCACTTTCCTAATGCACTTCCTGTTTATCCTCCAAACATTTTCAGTATTTGCTCCTTGAAAACTGTTGCCTTGCACACAATACTCTTAGACGCAGGGAATGATTTGCTTCTTGCTGCATCAACCGTTTAAGTAGGGTGGCTACATTTGACCCAGCTAACACCGAAACTGAACATAGTACAGAATAGATTTGCACACCAACATTTTCAGAATTTAATTACGAGAATATGTGTGAAGTGTTAGGAGTTTCATAACAGATAACAGTTTGTGCGTTGATTCCTTTGTCATGCATAAAGTGAGGATTCTCTAGATTCATTCATAGACTGTAGAGGTTCAAGCTCCGCCTCCTAGCCCCTGGTCAGGGTGCTAAACGCAGCTTTAGCAGTTTAGCTTGCGACCTAACTCAGTGAGTAAGAGTTAAGAAGACATTAAGCCTCCAGAGCACTTTGTGAAGATATGCAGATTTATTTTGCTGTTAAAGAGACTTTAAATGTGTTAAATAAATAAAAACTCACCGTCACAACTGCAGCGGAAGGAGGGAGAAAGAAAACACAAGAAAAAACATATTAGAAGAAGTATCAAAATGAGGTTTTACGTTCATCATCAAGACATTTAAAGAACTTTGAGAAAACTATAAAACATGTTGTAACAAGCTGTAAATGTCAGTTCTAGTGAGCCATGATGACATGCAACTATCGCCTCCATTTGCTCTTTTTCTTTTTCAACATGCATGCACAGTGCAGAAAAGAAGAGGTAACCTACTTGTGCGACAGTATGGATAGGCGTTCCAAGCCTTTTCGTGAAAAACTAAAGCTCCCTCTGGTGCAATCATCTTCACATAGGCCGGGACTTTACTGCAGGAGGAGAAAGAAAAAAAACAAAAAAAACAAGTCAGACAAATCAGGTCTGAATTCACGAGCGGCAGCAGATCCTTGTCCTGAAAACCTCAGCCTTGCCGTGTTAACGAACATAATGACCATTTCTTCAGAGCTGAAGAAAACATTTTATGAATTGATGAATTGTCTTCCTCTTTTCTTTTTCTTTTTTATTGCTGTTGGTGCTCAGCCAAAGGATGAAAGCCCTCATGCAAAAAAACCTATTTCCTGCAAAATCAAAGAACCGGTCAGAAAGTGCTCAAAGGGAGGCCGAAGCAGGAGGAAACACCTGACGGGGGGGAAGATAAGGACCTTTTGTTGGGGAAACCTTCAGTTCTCATTATTCTGTATGTAGTCTGGATATTACATCTTCGATTGAGTTGCAAAGCTTCCAGCCGTTTAACACTTCTCTCCATCATTTGTGTCTCAGGACTCTACTGTGGAGACGAGACGTTATGTTCCAAGATGGAAAACACCATGCAGGGATGGTGTGTGTGTGTTTGTGTGTGTGTGTGCAGTAAGGTAAGACTGGTTCAGTAAAATGGCGGCTTATTTTTTGGCAAGCAGAGATTTCATCACCACCCCATGTGTAACGTCCCGTTAAGACGCCTGCCAAAAAAAGTCCACCGTCAAATTTAACAGCTGGCGGCAGGCTGTTTAAAGTTTCCTGTGATACAAACAAACACGTCCGGAGCCAGCTCCCAGGTTTTATGTGCCTAACGTACTTATGTCACTTGTTTGGTGCGCCGGGCCAAAGCCGAGAGCGGTGCCAGCTTTGTCGAGCTGGAGTTTATGAACGATAAGACTTTTTAAGTAGAAGATACAAAGAAGCTTTATGGGAAGCTGGAAATTGAATCCTGTTGTAAATCAGGGCTTCTGCACAGTTTTAATTTAAAATCCAATTTAAGACTTCTTAAGACCCCAAACAATGGAAAATGAATACCAGGTTTGCACCCTGCAGAGTTTGTGTTTTTCTGATTTCATGAAGGACTCGACGTCTTGGAGTCCTAATGTCCCAGCTCCCTTTTTTAGCAAGTCATCTCCTAATCGATGTTCACCCCTGCCAAACAACCCTCGCCATTTTTAATCTTGAATCTTGAACGAGCATCTCCTGTTCTCGGGCTGGGTAAGAGCAGCTAATATGCTGTCGTAAAAGCCGTGAAATGTTCAGGACTGGCACACACTTCAAGATTTTTAAAATCTTCAATTATATTTAAAATGTGAGAGAGCCCACACGGTGTTCTCCCAGGACAAGGGAGATTTCAAATCGGGGCGGCCTGATCGTCTTGCCAGCACATATGGGAGGTTAAAATCTTAAAATCACTCTTAACAAACCTCACACCACAGGAGAAACTGGCAAAGTAATCTTTGGATCCATCAGATGATCAGGACTTTGCTGACTTTGGTCTGAAAGGGGGTTATTAGTCTTTTAGTGTGTACCAAACTTTAGTGTCTGCTCATCACAAAAATAAAAATAAAAATCAAGCTTCAGATTGTAACCACTGCATTTTACAACATGTTTCAGGGCCATATTTTGGTTACTTGTTCCTGAGATGTGGTGGATTCCTACAGAGACTGAAGTTTTTTGTTGAAGAGTTAAGATGCTTTATGTGGAAGTTGAAAACAGCCTTTACGGCGTCCGTTCAAAACCAACTGACCCCATCAACACCCGTCTTTTAACCTCACAATGCAGGGGAGATGATGATCTACTGCAGCCTCTGTTAGTAACTTAATGTGATATTATTGTGTTCAAATAATGTTCTCGCCCTTTAAAAAGCAAAAGTCACATTAAACCAGGACCTAACTTACTGCTCAGACAGGTAAACCAGCGACACACTTATTTATCAGGTAAAATTAAACTGTTTTCATAGACGCTCTCTTGGACATTTCTAATATTTTCAGGCAGACTGACCCTGAAATCTTCCTCAGTAGGTTGTTCACACATGCACCTCTCAGTGAGAGACTAACCCCCTCAGACAGGAGGAGGGGTCTCAGGAAGGCAGGACATGATGTCCAAAGAATGACCAGGAAGTGACGGAAAAAGCAACAGATTCTGACGCCATTATGACTTGTAGATAAACATATTCATAATATCACCAAAAAGAGCGAAGTAGAACATACTGGCAGACAGAAAACAGAATGAAGCAGTGTCACTATGTGCTCAGAGATCACATGCATACAGTCTATGTTTGTGCGCCTGTCACAAGATATTAACGTCATCACTTCCTCCCACTCGCTCGCGTGAATTTTCCTGAATAATTCCTGCTGGGTTGTCACGACCACTCACCCAGACTCCATGCTAAACATTGACACGGAGGTTAGCAGAAATTAAAAGTAAAAGTCGGCATACAACATTTTGCCGCTTGCGTTCAAACCCGGAACATTTCAGGAAGTTTCCAGGAGTTTTGTGCATGAGTGAAAATGACATCACTGTTTTGTCAATGGAGCCTGGCGGCTGTAACGGGAGCGATGAAGCCATTTCTGGTGTAGAATAAAAAGATCTTATTCTTAAACAAAGAGGTCCTTCTCTGTAGGATCAGTTCTGCCATTTTGTTCAACACTTAGTCAGTGACAAGAAACAAGAACTTTTACTTTTACAAGGATTACGTTGCAGTCGTTACACATGTCTGCAGCTGTCAGCTTCATCAATCTGCTGGAGAAAACATTTTGACTCCAATACTCACTCCATCCCTACAATATATTATTTTTTTTAAAGTTCTGGGGGCAGCAGTAGCGTAGTGGTTAGTTTGCACGTCCCATGTATGGAGTCTGTAGTCCTCCAAGCAGGCGGCCTGGGTTCAGATCCGACCTGTGGCCCCTCTCACATGTCATTCCCCCCTCCCTCTCTCCCTGATTTCCGACTCTATCCACTGTCCTATACCTCCAATAAAGGCAGTCTATGAACCTCCAGTCGTCGTGTACTTAAATGACTTTTTTGGAATCAGGTTAGAAAGAAAAACAGAAACATTTTCTTATCTCAAGAACAACATATTAAATGAGTTTAAAGCTGGAGTGAAGACTCGCCTCTTTAGATGGTATATTTTATGTGTGTACTGTCCCTTCTCCCCATCCTTCTCGTAAGGCTCGTTCTTCAGCACCTCGATGCCTTCTCCTCCACCCGTCTCATTCTTGCTGGCCTCAGCCACGGAGAACAGCTGCCCTACTTGATACTGGGAGAAAGTAAAAGAGAAACAACACAGAGAATAAATGACTTTGACCAGCAGGGAGACGAAACCTGTGGTTATTTTGCTAGAATAGGCAAAGGCTGTTAGTGATGCAGCACCTGCCTCGGCCTCAAAGATTCTACTCAGACATTAGGAAGGTGGACAGAATAAAATCTGACTGTTTTAAAGTCTGCAAAAAACACCTTTCTGTCCTCTGTTTAAATACATACAGTAGACTTCAAACTTCATATGTGAGGCTCATAAACTGGTATGTTCTTGTTCACCTATAGTCTCTTGATGTTTTGTAGTTCAGGATTCATTAAGATGACGTAATCTCTAAACTCAAACTAAGGCTTCAAAACGTCCTTTTATCAACCTGTGGTCGAGCGCAATGAAAGCTTTATATGTGTTTTTCTAAAGTCTAAAGGAAAGCCATCCTTAATGCTTTTCAAAATAAACTTTGATCCTTTGAGTTTGGAAATATGATGGAGAATATTACTGCATTATGACGGGACATTAATGCTGCTGATAAAACTAAGTGAAGGATACCCAATCGGGAAAAAATTCTTGTTCTGGGGAGAATCCTTTTTTCTACGCCTAAAAAAAAAAACTGCCTTGTTGTGTCTCATAAAAAGTCAAAGCTTTAAATCCCAGCCACAGCATTTTTTATCCTCCAGCAGAGTGGGCTGTGAATTAAGGCCAGTGTGTGATGTCAGTGGATATTCACGGTGGGGTCTGGACTCACTGAACCGAACGTTGTCGATATTTCAGGCTACATGGGAGTGCAATTTCATAAAAAAAAAAAAAAGAGTCCGCAGTTTAAAGAGCAGGCCTCACACAGAAGCCAACGTTCTCCCTGCAAACACAACAACATGTCTATGGCTGTGAGGTTAACAAAGACTATTGTGTCCTTGAGTATGTTGCAGGTGACAGCGTGAGTCAACATGGAAGATATAAACACGTGTATATATATATATATATATATGTTTGGAGGATTGAATCTGAAGAGTTCAGGGTTTGAAGTTTAGATACTCACCTCTTCCACAGAGACTGGCAACACTACGCGGCTGTGAGAGGAAAAACAAGGGAGGGGTGGGGCAGGAAAGGAAGGAGAGAGAGAAAAGAGAAGAGTTTAACACATTTGTGTGCAAACAGAGATGTAAAACAAATACTGAAACCCAAAGGATTTGGAGCAGAAGTTAGTCGTCTCATTTGAAGAAAAAACAACAACAATGTTCAGGAAAACTGTAAAAATGTTTCTGGGATTTCTCACACAACAACTAAGCACAAAAAAATGTTTGACAGGCACGAAGTTCATGGAGAGGCCTGATATACTGTAGAAGGTGGAGCATTATTTGAATAAACTTTACTCCGACTATGATTGAGGGACAAAAGAAGGAGAAAGGAAAATTTTGTTTTCGTATCTGAATGTTGAAATTC
The DNA here is from genome assembly GCF_963584025.1 of Labrus mixtus. Classification (NCBI taxonomy): domain Eukaryota; kingdom Metazoa; phylum Chordata; class Actinopteri; order Labriformes; family Labridae; genus Labrus; species Labrus mixtus. The sequence goes on along the minus strand of NC_083628.1, from coordinate 3,084,244 downwards.
TGGGAAATAAAAGTGTTTTTTTGAGATAGTATGTTTTAGGGCTGCTCGATTAGGTCAGGATTGTTTTTGATTGATACTGAGATCACGATGACTCATCGATTTTACAACATCAGGATGCATTTCTCAAACTTAAACACTGAATATTTTAACAAAAAAAAAAAAACAAGCGATGAACAATCATAAAAAAGGGAAAACACAAAAGATAATAAGATATAATAAAGGATTAATAATAATAAACTAACTACTCCTGGGGCCAAAATAGAACAACCAACACTTTAAAACATTTATTACACATAAGAAGAGCGAGCGCAGCACGGCATGCAGCACAATAATCATATGATCGTGGGGAGAGACTACATTGAAATTGAAAACTCGATAGATCGCCCTGCCCGAGTATGTTCGTAGCTGCAGCCTCGTTATTAAGCAACAACTATCCAAGTCATTTACGATCAAATGTAGGTGAAACAGCAAGAAAGAATCACAATAAATAAACAAATACTGATAATAAGTTGGTGCACTAATGTTGCAAAAAAGGAGTTTTTTCTACTCATGAAATTCTCTGCATTAAGAACAGTTTTCCTTTCAGAACAATTACAATCTCTAGTTTAATAATAAGGATTTAGCACGGCATCAATCCAGCCTTAAATTAAGTTTGATGCATCATGTTTCTCTGCTGTTTTGTTTCAGTTTATAGATATAACACACGAGTGCTGCTTTATTTCATTTTAAAGGGGCGGACATTTAGTTTACAGCGTCTAGTTTTTGTAATAAGGGAAAATAAAGACTCTTCTTCCATACACAAGCTCAAGTTATTAACCATAATTATGTTCCAGTTTATGCAGAGATTAGATAGCAGTACAGCCTGTGCTTTCTTATGCCATTTAGGTTAACTAAAAGAGTCCAGTAAATAGACAGAGATAAAGAGTTTCCTGCTCCTCTGCACCTCCTCTCACCATTCAGACATTGTGCTGACATATTCTGCACCCCACCCTCCACATAAACAGAAACTGTTTGATGAAGCTTCCTGGAGGTGCAGAGCAAACTGTGCAGACTGACGACCTAAACTCAGGACAGAAAGAGCCCTCCACCACGAGGTCCATAAAGCGAGTATATCAGGCTGTTATATAATATATTTACAGTCAACATTTTCAGGTTAAAGTTTTATAAATATTATATATATAATATTATATTTTGTGTTTTCTTTCTTCCTCCGAGAACATAAACTGTACGAGATAGAAACAATTCAGACATTTAAGGGTTTCATCTTGAGGTTTGTGATACCTACATTAATTATTTTCTGACATGTTATAGACCACACGACCGTTTGAGTCGTTACACCTATTCAGTCTGTAGTTTCAATGTGATGTTTCGCCTTTAGTATGAATCTCATGGAAGCAGAATCAATATGAAAGTGAAAAAAACTGAGCTACGGACACACAGTATGAAAAGGGCTAATATGTCATCTTGGGCTTCAGGAAATTAAAATAAACAACTAGTTAAGATCAGAGTTGTTAGCAAAGTTGTTGCTCCTGCGAAATGTCCACCCCATGTGTATCCCCCAGCTCACACACACCATGCACCACTGTTTATTCTTCTACACAAACAAAGGCTTCAGCCATCACTTGGACATGTTCTTCTTGAAACAGAGAGAACTTTAAAATATAAATAAACATTAAAAAAAAAAAGTAATAAATCAAATTGTGAGACAGGCCCATGCAGATTTTGGCACCGACAGAAATGTAACCAGAGGAACAAAGTTGCACAACTGTAAAAACAAGAAAAGGCAGAGCGCAGAGTTTGTGGTTTTGGCTCTGACAAAAAATGTACAAAAGCAACCACTGCATGAGATTTTAAAGTTTGCCAGTCACACGACACACAACGAGTGAACAAATTAAACAAGACGCGATTACATCTTGAGAGCTTTCGGTCTGAGTGAAGTCTACACACCCATTTGTTTACCGGAATAGCTTAGCATGTGCTAAGAAATTAATCAGGCAAACCACAACTTACTCACATGGGTTTCCTGTCAAATTAACTCTAAGCCTCAATGGAAGTGGTTGCAAAAAAGTATTGTAGCATCAGCTTAGACATATTACAGGAAACAGAAAGGATAACCTAATGAACTACATTTAATCAGGACAAGAATTTGAGACCAAAAAGTTGTAAGGCTCGCTGCAGAGGCGACACTCGAAAGGATCCAGTTCAGCTTACAACTACGTGTTAATAATTAACAAGTTATTGATTACTTACTGTTAAGAAACCGATCAGGGCATGAAAGAGACATTGTTTAAAGGCAATCTGCATTCTAATGATTGAGAGTCCTGCATGTATCCTAACCAAAATGAAATGTTTCCAGTCACTTTGTGATGCAGAGCTGTATCAGCAGCAGCAGAGAAGGAGGTCTGCACTTTGTCTGATGATAAAGAGCTAAACTATTTGAACTGGAGGGCTGACCAGAAACAGATCTAGTGTTGTTGTAGTCCATGAAACCTGTAGTTATATAAGATCTACAGGAAGACCTCTGTGTGCCTCAGCAGACAACACAGACCCCTGCAGCCCAGCAGGTACTGTGATGCTGTGAGAGGAACCAACCTACTGTCATTAATCCCACTAATCACAAGTGATGATTTGCTCATTTTGGAAACAAATGGCTGCAACATGAATATAGAGAACAACACAGTCAATTCTTAGAAGTCTTCCTAGGCCTTTAAAAATAATAGTGAGCTTCTTTTAACATTTTACGACCAAGCAAAAAGTAATCTGCAGCTTGTCAATATTGCAAACATGTCATTACATGCAGAGCAGACCTCATGCATGTCCCTCTGTAAATCATAACCAAAGGTGGGTTTCACAACAGCGATAACAACTCTTCCTTTTTCTGATGAAAGTGGTGAATTTCACAGTACAGGTCGACTCCCATGTGCATCTGAAGAATTAGATTCTGTGCTGAACAGAACTTCAACGCTTCTTAATATTGAGTGTTTTCAAACGATGTGTTATTTTAATGATCGATAGTATCCAAAAGTACCAACATTTTATCCAAACGCTGAGAAAAAGAGAGAGCCATTAAACCAAAACATTGCAGACCCATTTGTGAGATTTAGACAGTGTGCAAGATTTTGCCTGCAATTTTTGGAAATACAAAACGAGTAAATTTGCAATATTAGAAGCCGAGGACTCCTATTTTTGTTGCTTTGGTATCAAAACGGCAATCAATATATCCTTTGACTTTTACTAGTATCATATCTAAATGTAAAACTCGGGTATCGTGACGACCCTAGAAAGAACTAATTTGTGTGGACTTCTTGTAAACTCGCCCCATGACTTCGACGAGAAAACAATCCCATGAATCGGAATTCACACCAGGAGGTCAGAAATAAGCATCTAACCTCCTCATGATGATTTTTTACTAGATGGCTTTTCAAATGATGGCGTTTAATGCAGGATGTAACGGCTCTTAACACATTCAATGACTGCCCTGTCCTACGTGTACTTTGGGTTTATCACGTCTATATGCGGGTAGCACCAAGTAATGAATTAGCAACACTTATACTGAATGAACTCTTCACCTCCTCAAGATTCAGTCATACACTTATCTCAAAGTTCTAGGCTCAAGCAAAATGTTTTGCATTTCCATTTTTTAAATTTATGGATACTATCATCTTCTATTCAATTAGATTTGTTTTTATGAGTGACCATATTTTAAACTGTTATGACAGTCTGAACATGTAGAGATGGGATTTGATTGAGGCTTCTGTTTGCTTATTGATTAAATAAACAAGATAGTGAATATAGTGTTCCTTAAAAACTAGATTTGGGGAAAATTGGCTTAAAATTAATGGCTTTTCATTGACTGGTGGAATATTATTTTTCCTGACAAATATCTCATCCATTTCATTTAATTCTGTTTCATTTTCTTGCTTAATCTTTTACTGCATAGGTTTACCAATATCTCTAACACAGTTTGTAGAAGTACTTTAGTAATAAGGTCATCAAAATGTCAATACTTCCATACTTATTTTTTGACACATGTTTTGAAATGCTACAATCACTGCTCTTCAAGTGATCAATAGTACCAAAGCTTAATATCTATTTCACAAGACAGGTGAAACCAGGAGAAGAATTAACCCATTAAAAATTACAGGCAAACTCCTGCATGCTGTCGCAATTGCACAAAAAAACATTGGCAATGTTTCGGAAACCTAAGGTTGCCAATGTTTTTGTGCAATTTAGACAGTGTGCAGGAGGTGCCTGTTTGTTGACGTCTTAAAAAAGAAAATACCAAATATTGGGTGTCCAGGACTTCTAGTTTTGTTGGTATCTTATCCAATTTAAAACTTTGACATTGTGCTATTAAAAACAAATTAGGCCAGCATTTTTGTTGGTAGATGACTATGGATAGACATTTCTGTAGCTGTAGAAACACACAATGTTTTTTAAAGTAAAATACAATTAGGATTTAGAGACACGTGAATACTTTGATTGTAAATGTTAACACCTTAGGTGAAGCTGTAGGTTAGCACTAATGCTGTGTGCACAAGAGAGCACAGGGGGCGCCTCTCCCTCCATCCTCCCCTCCAATCAAATAACGCTCAAACCAAACCCAAAACCCCGGCTGCAGTCAACTTCCGCTAAAACATAATCATTACACAAACTGTCACCTCTCACACCACAACATTGTTTAACATCAACATATTCAACACATACCATAGCTCAACTCCTCAACTCTCTTCTACCGCTCAAGTCCCCTTTACTACAATTCTACAATTCACTTAGCAGACGCTAAGAAAAGGGAACAATGTCAGTAAGAGCAAACGATCAGCTTTGAGTCTGATTGGACACACAGGTGCTGACAGGAAGTGACCAGAGGCAAAGCACAACATTGACGGCAGTTCTTGAGAGCTCTAATCAGTATAGAAACCATCTTATAAGTCGTCGTTATCAAACAAAAACCATCGTCACAACCATCATCATCATCAATAATATGGAGACCATCATCATTAAGATAGTAGGTATTCATGAAAGAGCTGGGTCTTTAGCTTTTTCTTAAAGCACCTTCTCTCCCTCCCCCTTCTCTCTTTCACTTCTTGTATCCTTTCTTAGGTATGATGGGGAGAAGGATGACACAGAAACTGTTGAACATTATGGACAATAACATGCATCCCTTACACAATGTCGTGTGTGAACAAAAAAAGAGTGTTTTTAGTGGGAGGCTGCAAAAAGGACAGATTTAAAAATACTTTTTTACCTACTGCAATTGCACTTTATAACGACTCCCCTTTAAGTAAGGACAGAAGACATTTAAACTTTAGCCTGAGTTGCATATATCATATATCAAACTGTATTGTGGGCTTTTTGTATGGGTGTGATATGTATGTATGTATGAATGTGTTGTGTGTTTGTATGTATGCTGGCACACCTACATTTCCCTGCTGGGATGAATAAAGTATATCTTATGTTATTTCATACAGTTTTGTAGTTTTTCTGTCATTAACAGCAAGATGTGCCCTGCTGATAATAACCCATCAAACCATATCTGTATAAAAAATAGCAAGGCGTTTTCCTCACTTGTTCCTCTGTTTAATCTTTTTATAAAATGCATAATAATGACTGAAAAACAAATGTGCCTCATTTGTGTATCACCAGTTTGTCACTTTACTGCACCTAATAATAATAAATAAATAAACAAAGAGGGAGCACACAGGGGTGGGGCTTGACTTAACCTGTGCTACCTTTACACCCACAGGCTACAACAGGTAACATTATAGGTTTCCTACAAACTGAAAGCAAGCTTCAATGAGATAAAACGGGGTGAAGAAGCCACTGAAAAACAATCCCAGTATGACAGATGTACTGGCAGCTTTGTTAAATGGACAGTTTTATTATTATGGCACGATTAGCCGCCCAGTTAAAGGGCTAACTCATCGATGCTAGGGACAACAAAGTGATTAGCTTGAAGGGTATGACTGCTGTGTGTTACTGAGGAGGGATATGGACAGGTAACAGTCTGCTGCATTGAGCTTTAACTTAGCAGCTAGCTTAGTGTTAGGTTGGCATACTAGCAGCTAACGTAGCCAGCTAGCATTCACGGTAAATCCGGAGAACCTTAATCTGTCACTCCCGGGACTGAAGCTTAACATACCGTTACTTTACAGGCTATGCTAACAAGCTAGCCATGCTAACGCTGGGGGGGGGGGGGGATATGTTAAACAGTTGAAGCCACGTTAACAACATAAATACGTTTTGTTTGAAGGGTAATCTGTGAAGCCTTTTTTTTATGTAACTCATTTTCATTAAGCAGCTAATTATCCCTTCTGCTGGTACAACTCAGGAGCTAGCGCTAGCTGGCAGTAGCGACGCCTAAAAAAGACCGGTGAGCTCCGTTATCCACGTCCTGATCCACCCTTCTCAAAGCTGCCCCTTTTTACCTGCTTCACGGTGCTGTAATCGAGCCACCGAAGCGCTACACAACACACGAATGTTTAACCGTACAATTAAGATCCGATGTTAGTAAAATTGACTCTTTTAAATGCGCGAAAATACCATTTAAAAAAACATTTAACACTCACTATTCCTTGATGAGCACCATCTTCGTCACCCGGGGCTGCGCTTGCGCACTGGGAGTCGACGCCAGATAGAATTATCAACAAGTTCGTTCCGCCCTCCTGGGTGTTTCTGATTGGCTGATATATCCACCCCATTCATTACACCGTCTCTTACACTGTTACAGGACAACTGTTGGTTAAAAGGTAAAAAAAAAAAAAAAAACATATTTAAGCGGTGCTTTCCACAGATTAACTTAAATTGATTTAAGAAAACCATATGGAATATTTTTATTTTTATCTTTTTAATTTATCCTTTATTTTAGCAGGGAGGACTCACTGAGACCGAGGTCTCTTTTCCAGGGATGCCCTGCAGCAATACAAAAATAGAAACAGCACAAATATAAACATATTAACAGTTAACAATAATAGCATCTAGACACTGAAACACATATTCACACATGTAAACCATGTCCATTTAAAATGAATTCACATTGTGAAACAGTTGCAATTTCCTATTTATTATATATTAACATATACATTGGGTAGCTTATAATATATGATTATAGTAGCTATATGACATATTTGCCCCTCTTGAAGAGGCTGTTTCTATCAGCTTTTTTTTGTTGCTTTATTTCTGTATTCTCATAATTGTTTTAAACTCCTGTATGTTGTTTCTTTAATGCATTGTACAACACTTTAAAAAAATGTTTTAAAATGTGCTTTAAAAAAAATGTAATTGACATATTTAATTAAATTTAAATAGCTTACATATTACATAAAATACATTAAAAACTGACAAATATAATTACCATGTATAATGAAATATACGTCAAACATGCAGCATCTTTGTAGTTTAGTTTTTCACAAGTTTTTAGTTTAGTATAAATGTTTTTATTATGTATTTAATTCAATGTAATGGCCTTTCTTCATGTTTTATTGTTGTTTATATTGTATTTATTTTCAAAGTTAAAACGGTGTATACCCCATACCTTTTGTTCAAGCTGTGATATCTGATTGTTCAATGTTCAACATTTGTTTTATAATGTATTTAAATCACTCTCTCTATTAAGAAGTATGTAAATACTGTAATTCATTTAAATGTAATTCAGTAAATAGTGCAATATGTCCCACTGACATTTTTTGGCGTAGAAGAACAGGTTGCGAAAAGTGCCCAAGAATTGATTGCCTAAAAATTGATTTACGTCATTAAAGCAAGACAAGAAACAAACGTATTTATTCGTCATATCCTTCAGTTTGTTTACGACCTAACAGGAGGACTGCTGCATCAACTGTACATCATAAAGTCAATAACAGCAAGATGTGCCCTGCTGATAATAACCCATCAAACCATATCTGTATAAAAAATAGCAAGGCGTTTTCCTCACTTGTTCCTCTGTTTAATCTTTTTATAAAATGCATAATAATGACTGAAAAACACAGTGAACTTTATAAAATAAATGACAACAAGAGGCATTAATAACACAACACAATATATCCAGATCGGGTCAATTTACACGAGTGTAGCGAGCATTTAAGGTCGACATGAAATGTTTTCTTCAGGCATACAGTCGGCAGACTGCGAGTACAGTACATGGAGGCAGTGACACACATGCTCTCTAATCAGTCATTAAAATAACATTAAAGCCAGAGATTTCTCTCAGAGTCATTTTGTCCTTCCAGGTTTCTCCACAAGAAGGCACAGTCATCACATTCAAAAAACATCCCTTCACACACATAAACTATAATAATAAGAATAATAAGAATAACATGTAAAATCACCGTCAGTAAGAAAGAGTAAGTAATCTTCTTTCCTTCAGCAGGTATTGCTAAAAAATGTGGCTGACAGACGTCTTCTGTCAAAGTACAAACAACAAAAATGACACAGAGGATCGGCCTTCAGTCTCTGGGTTCAGCTCATAGACAGAATACAAGAAGGGGAATTAGCCCACAGGTACAAGACGGTCAAATTCTTCAATACTTGGATACTTTACAATTCCACATCTTTAAGAAATATACCCAATACTTGGTTCCTGGGACTTTTTTTTAAGTTTGCCTTGGCGTCGAAACAGGTCTCAATATCATTTGAATTTTACTAGAATAGTAGCAAAGTTTAAATCTGGCATTGTGACAACCCTACACAGGTGTGAAAAGTACAATTCATTACGTAAGGGTCTTGAATATGCTTTCTTTCTAATGGCCAGCAGGGGGCGACTCCAAAGGAAATGGTTTGTTTTGAAGGGTTCTCCTTATTTGTCGCCTCCGCCTCTTCTTTTCTTTTTCCACTAAAAGACCAAGAACTGACACCGCCAGCGCCATTTTCTACTTTTTATCAGACATTATTCTTGATTAGTAGGCGACCTATCAGACGAGTGGTGAGCGACAGCGGTGTGAAAATGGTGTTCTCGTATCATAACAACAGACGACCGCCCCCTGCTGGCATGGAGAGTTCTGTGGTGGTTGGCCGTCGGCTGGAGTCTTTGCGGTGTGTTCAAGTGCAACTTTTTGTCGAAGACGTGAGGCGGCCTTCGTCGCCATTAGTTCTTTGCGGTCTGCTTGGTGTGTCAGGGCCTTCAGTTTATTTATCACATCAGTAAGTTCTTCCGATGTGTTTCTGGTGTCAATCGCTAGCTCAAGTCTTCCTCAATACAGAATGATGTACATTTGTAAACTATGGCCCCATTTAGAGAAAAATAGACACAAGATCAATGCATTAACTGTGATGTCATCCATTGGTTTGCCAAGTGTCACTTTGAGGCTCCAAGTTGGGGAATTTGTTTTGTACACCTCGTTTAATTTGGGGCAATAAGTAACTAGTTTCTGACGTGTGCAGGTAGCTAAAACCAAGCGAGGGGTTAGAAAATACAAAGTCATCAGCTAACGTTAGAGCTACCTTAGACTATAAATTTAAAGGTAGGATAATTTTTTACATGGACTTTTATATGTTTTGCATCCGATGAACTCGCCCCCTGCTGGCCAGCAGAAAGAATGCAAGTAAAAGCCACTTCAGTGTAAGACTGCTTTATGCTAGAAACAAATATTCATCAAAAATACTGTTTTCTGTGACTGACAAAATGCACCTTTCTTATCAAGCGAGTGCTAGCATTAGCAGACGACTTAGCATTCAGTAACTCCTCTCTCCTCTCCAGCTTCCTGTCCTTTGTCTAAACATGGTCACATTTGGCTGAAATAAAGAATAATGCAAATGTCACAAAGGCTACTTCCACTTCTTATAGAAAAGTCTACGGTTCTGCACGGCCGAATCCCAAACCCTCAACATTTAGAAGAAGGAAAAAAATGTCCGGGAGAGTGAAACTTGAAGCCGTTCCCAGAGGGAAGTTTGATGCTTCCTTTAGAGTTCGTGGGCTTTTTAGAAGGAGGAGGCGGAGGCGGTTTAGCCCCCAGATTCTGGTGACCATTCGGTCTCTCGCCAGTGTTGTGCTCATTCGATTCCCGTGCGTCTCTGCTCACGGACTCATGTCGAGGCGAGAGGTTGAGCAAACCCAAAACGTCTTTCTGAACCGTGCTCATTTTTTTATTCCCGCCTCGGAGGTAACTGGCCGGACAGGGCTCCTCGTGTTTCTGACCGGCGCCGGCCCAGAACGCCTTTAAGTTATGAATAGTCTGCACTTTATTATCCTGTTTGACCTGGCTCAGTTCGTGGGTGTTTGCCGGGCTGGAGGAGGCAGAAACCGATCCCGTCGAGGAGTAGGAGAGAGCTGGGGATGGGGCGTCGTCGGCAGGAGAGTGGGACGGTGACACGTGGGAGGTGTAAGGTGACGGAGAGTATTTGAATTTGAGCGGAGCCTGGGCATGCACGTCTGAGGAACCCGTGTAGAAAAAGGAATTCTGTTTTTTTACAGAGAGCGATAAAGACGGCGAGGAATGAGGCGGGCTGTTGTACCCGCCGGAGCTGATTTTCTGCAAGGACGAGGAGCGGGACGGAGGTTTAGGCCGGGTCGGAGGAGGCGTTGAGACAGACGGGGAGAGAGGGGACGAGGAAGCCTTTAAGCTCGCCCTGCTGGGAGGTCTGCTGAACGCGCTGGTCTCAGAGGGCTGAAACCCCCGCGCTCCCCCGGTCAGAGTCGGGGTTGTGGGAGTGGACTGAGAAGTCTGCCGGGCCTGCACCTCCGCTTTCCCCTCGCCCGCCCTCTGCGTCGTCCCTCTGATGTTCGCCTTCTGCAGGCTCTCCACAGCCTGCATGTGGCTCTGCGTCTCCTCCAGGATCTTCTGGGCCAGCTCCTGCGGGTCCAGCTGTCCCACGGGCACGGTCCTCTCCTCCTGGGACTTGACCGTGCTGTCCGTCTCGGTGCTCGACTGGTCCGACTCCGAGCTGCTGACCTTCCCTTTGCCCAACCTCTGAGGAGACGAGCTGGGACAAAATCAAAAAAAGAAAAACACATTATTTCTAGTTCTATTAATGAACTCACCTTGGAGTAGATCTTTCAAGTCATAATGGAGCACATAACTGTGACACAAAACTCATGAAAATTTACTGTCACATTCAGAGTGAGCAGCATGTCTGAATGAAAACTGCTGAATTTTCCATGTCCACTTTATTCTGACATTTTCATGCCAGCCCCCAAAAGTAAATTTTCCGTGGGAAATCAGGACGAGCTAAAAGCAGGAAACATCAAGAAAACTCACCACAAGCGAAACACATGATGTTTATATCGACGCTTGGATGTATTCACAGTATAAAAGAAAGAGCAGATCAGACTTGTGAGAAGACAAGAGAGTGAAGCAGACATCATGACTGCTCGTGGGAAATCAACACCATCACCCGCCTGCTGGCTTGCGGGGAATTATCTTGAATAGTTTTCTGCTGCGTTCACACATCAGTTCAACTTCACACAGAAATTCGACGAAAGAGCCTTTCCTGATTTTAAATTGTTACTATTTTTACACTTTTTAGAATTCCTTTAAAAGAATTGTATGTATTTTAAAAGTTCTTTTAAAAAGGGATTTTATATTTTAAGTGATTTTTATTCCTTAATCTTGCCTTGTTTATTATTCTATGACCTGCCTGTTTTTTTATATTTGCTGTCCTTGTAAAGCACTTTGTAACTTGTTTTTGAAAAGTGCTCTATAAATAAAGATTATTATTATTAAAGGGCTAGTCCGTAAATTCTGGGTAAAGACAAATCATCTGTTTGTTTTCAGGAGTTTTCAGTGAATGTGTGAAAGCACGATGTGACTGAAGCTCCTGCTGTGTCTTTACACAGTGTTCCTCTTCTGCTTTTCCAAAACCATAATGCCATGTGAAACCACACACTTGGGAAGATTGCGCCATTCCTGATGCAATGCGTTAGAATAAATTTGCAGTTATGGCATTGTTGCAGACTCTAAAGAGCGCGTGATAATAAACTTACAGTTGCTGCCTGTCTTTGGGGCTTGCAGGAGGTTTCCGGGGCAGCGGGGGCGGAGCTTTTATCGGCGACGTAGGCGTGCTGACGCTTCCTTTGGAGGACATCGTAAGAGGGTACCCATGAGCCCCTGCAGACCCTCGCCCAGCCGCCCCCCTGCCCTGTCTGTGTCCTGCAGGCAGAGGCAGCGTGTCGCACTCCCTCCTCCCTCGCCCTAACGGCTCGCTGCTGATTATGGAGTACCCCTCGTAGTCGTCCTCCTCCCCTCTTCCTCCTCCTCCCTGATTGGTCAGGCGACCTCTTTGCAGGCCTCCCGAGTTTCGACGCGAGGAGTAAAGACCCCCTCCGCCTCGGGATCTGTCCAGGTCCTGCGGGTGCGAACGCTGGCTGATGATGTCACTTCCTGCGGGCTCGGGCCGCGACAGGAAGCTGAGGGAGGAGGCGAGGGAGCTGAGGCTGTAGACGGAGATGGCGTCGCAGGAGAGGTTGTCGGGGCAGACTGGGGGTAAGAAGGATGGCTGAGGGGGGAAGCCGCTGAAGGAGAGGGGTAAGGAGTGAGGCTGGGAGGTGGACTGGGAGGAGGAGAGGGACTCCAGGGACGAGGAGCTGTCCATGCTCAGACGCTTGGGAAGCTCCGTGGAGTCTGAGGAGACAGAGAACGAGTGTTATGATGGAAGTGAGGAAAAAGATTTAGAGGGGTTTATTTTCAAAGTTCTCACCAAAGAGAGCCAGAAGAGACTGCAGAGCGAAGTGCATAGTGCGTCTGCTCGCCTGCTTTCCAGTCTTCAACACGACCTCCTCCTGACCGACCTCACACAGATCGAAACCTGAGAGAAAACAGAGCGATGTCATCGACTACTCAAGTTCTGTGATTGAATTGAAACATGAGGCAACTTTCATTTCCATTTTTGACAAATTAATACGTCAAACTCAACTTTATAAATCCAACTTTTGAAATACTTAAAATGTTATTAGGTATTATTGTCCTGTCGCCATGGAGACAGAGCTTTGGATGTATGGGAAGGGTGGCACCAAGCTAACTTCCCAATATCTCCAAAACACACCTTTGTAACAAAGCCTTCTGCTTGTGCTTTTAGTTTCGTTAGTTGCTTAGTTGATGAAATCTGTTTTTTATTTGTATTTTTTTTTTCTGTAGCACTTTGAGATTTTTTTTTTCAAAAATGTAAAGTGCGTTACAAATTAAATGTATTATTATTATTATTATTATTATTATTAAATGTATTATTATTATTATTATTATTAAATGTATTATTATTATTATTATTATTATTATTATTAATAATAATAAAACTTAACACCACAATAGATTCACCATAAATCCCTCCCTGATTGTGTGTAAATATGTATCTAGTTCGGTCTTACTCCTTCAGCATCGATTATTATCAAGAATTCCCGTCTTTGAAGTCGAGTTAGCTTCCTGTGTCATCTGTGAACTAGTTTTTTAATTGGATGAGTTTCTCTATAGCTTCTCTGAAACCTTTTTCTTAACACATTTGGTAGAATATCTAACATATATCTAATGAATATCTAATATCTATCTTCAATATTCACTGAAACGTCTTCCTGTTCCATTCATTTGAAGGCAAGGCAAGTTTATTTATGTAGCACATTTAAACAACAAGGCAATTCAAAGTGCTTCAGTGAGGAAAGAAAAGAAATGTTAAAATTGAAAATTAAAAAAATCACTGAAATTGTTAAATCTGAAAATATGTTAAAATAAAAATAATAAAAATAAAATTAATAAAAAAAATAAAAAATAAAAGTAAAGAAATTAAAATAGTTACAAAAATAATAATAATAATTACAGTGCAGAGTAAAAGTTTAAAATCGTATTTAAAGCTGTTTAATTAAAGGCAGCTGTAATCAGGTGTGTCTTCAGCCTCGATTTAATAGAGCTGAGAGTTTCAGCAGACCTGCAGTTTGTTCCAGATATAAGGAGCATAGAAACTGAGGTTGTTACAACTGTCTCTTATGGAGTTCTTGAACATTTTGTGAAACACTGAGGCTCCATGAGTCTCTTTAGGTAACTTGAAATCCTGAGGTCAAAAGGTCACTGACTTCTCTAATGTTCCACCAACACAACATCTAAATAAAGTGTAAATATTTCCAGATGTTCCCTCTCCTTATCAGTCTACATTTCTTCTCAAGATCCTGATATAAATCTGCATTTTTTTCATACAAATTACCAAGACTTTTATAGAAGCCACAGTCGGTGTTATCGTGTTGGTGACTCACCGAGGGCAGCCAGGAACTCGTGGCAGCCTGGAAGCCTCCAGAGCTGAACGCTTATCGACACCTGAATGGGAGCCAGAGAGAAGTCTTGCTCCTTATCGCCCGACTGCAACTGAACCAGCACCTGATGGAGCTTTGAGGAGGAGAGACACAAAACAAGAATCAGAGGAAGAATCAGAGGAAGACTTGAGGCTCTGACTCAGCATTATGAGTTGTACTCTCGGGTTGGATGGCGTTCTCTGGCGACCTGTATGCTCATACTGGTACACTTTTATATATATATGAGGCAATTCTTTGTCTGCTTTCACACTATCTGTGTGTTTTTATCACACAGGAAAGTACCGGACAGTATTCTTTGTGTTCTCAGGACCTCTTTATGCTCTCTGTTCCAAACGTTCGGACAGAAACAGGGAAAAATAGTTCTGCTCCCTCAGCCTGGAATCTGTTGCAAAATGACTCAAAACTCAAGGAGCTGGTGTCCTTACATGTTTTTAAGTCTAAAATGAAATCCCTGGACGCAGATTCTGAAGGAGGTCAATGTTTTTAGCTCGACTGCTTGGACTTCTGACTCCCAGATGTGACTCAAGATGTTTCTATTTTAATGCTAACTTTAGCATTTTGTAAATTGTACTATGTCTCTCTTTGTGTCTGTGTCTGTAACTTTGTGTTTGTGCTGCTGCCTGTCTCGACCGAGTCTCCCTTGAAAAAGAGATTCTTAATCGAAATGGGACCAACCTGGTTAAATAAAGGTTCAAACAATTAAAATTAAATAAAGGATAGTTACTGAACAATTCACATTAAAACAAGACTTATTCATTTATTGTTTTCCTTAATCATTGCCCGACCCTCGTATGTGTCACTTCTTAAAGGGGCCACACGAGGGTGTCAGTGAGCGTCTCTGTGAGCGTCTCTGTGAGTCTCTGACACACTCCCGTCTGCTTGCTGTTTGTTTGTAAATGCTCGTATGGTCTGTGTACACTGTGATATTGAATGATCTTACGGCTAAGTTTGATTTTAAGAGTGTTGGAGCACAAAAAGCTTTCCATTAAAACCCATACGTAAAACTAGTGTTTTTATCAGCTTTCATCCTTTGTTTGAACTCAAGTAAACAACGTCATTATTGAACACTTACCATTCCCACCATGCTTTTAACCGCCTTTGTGAGGTGGGTTTGAGAGGAGAGGAAACAGGGGTTTAGTTCTGTGTTTGTGTGAAAGTGTTGTGTTTGAGTCACCGCACACACACGGCCATGCATGAACGATGATTTACTCATGATGACACCTGATGATGCACACACTTCAGGAGGATCTCAAATGTCGTATGAAATGTAATACAGTAAGCTAAGACCAACAGAGGGGCGTGAATAGATCCCCGACTCTTACTGATGACTAGCTGGATGAGAAACATCACGGATGATGAATAGCTGAGTGTCCTTTCTTTGAAACGATAATAAATCATCTCTGGTTAATGACTTAAAGAAATGTTCTTTACACAAGAAGGAGACAGAGCGTATACGGATGAGAGTTTGTCCGTCATCTGATCTCATGGTCATGTTCACACAACAGCATGAAGAACGGGCAAAGACACACATGCAACACCACGACATGTCTCCATAAACCAGTGGAGGTGAGTCATTTACCTTTGGTATTGTTCTAAAGTTCAATTTAACGACTGAACTTCCTTTCTTATGCAACTCGAAACTTATTGTCTACAACACTTCAGATAGAAAAACTGCTGTTTCTTCTTTTATATCTCCGAATTTATTTAAAGGAAGGAGCAATCAGTAAGATATCTACTGAGTGAAATGATAAAGTGAGCTTACTATCTGATCAGACATTAAGGAAACATGCTTTATTGAAGTGCTGGCTTCTCTGACAACAATGCAGCAGCCAGTATGTCCTCCTTCTAACTTTAGATTCTGCTCCTGAATGCTCTGGATTTGTTTGGACCAGAGAAGGTAGGCGCTTTTAAGGCACCCTGACACGGCCTTTTTGGAAGCTACTCAGTTTGCCCGGGAAAATGTCAAACCAACAGGTGCTGCAGTGATGGAAGCGGGGAAGAGAACTGGTTCAGACAGAAGTGACTGTACCAGACATTAAAGTTTTGGCAAAACACAGAAAGGTTTCAAGACTGACGCAGAGCTGGCTAAACACTGAAGCTTCGTTGTCCACTGCATGTTAACCTGCATCAACATTGACTCTAGAGAGGAGCGGGCGGGGGGAGACAGCTCTAATGTTTTAAATTTGGACTGCAGTACCCATTTTGAATGCTTCATGTCAGAGTTACAACATGCTCCTTTAATATTTTATTTTTTTACGGCTTCTACAAAAGACGCAAAACTAACAGGGTCAAATTCCTTATATGGGCATACAGGCCTGGCCAACAAAGCTGATTCTGATCCTGATTTATTGATGAATGATCCACCAGTCATTGCAAACACTAGTGGCTTATGATCCGAAACACTTTCTTCCGTTATCAAACGCTGTATTTTGAAAAAGCTAGTCAAGAAAAAAAGATGTAAATTAATACTATATTGTCTAAAAGAACTTTAATTTGATTATTATTACATAATCAAAACTACACGACTTTCTTAAACTAAAATAATATAAGTTTGTCAGAACTTCCTTTCTGCTCTCGTCAATCATCTCATGACCCCTCTTATTGATCAGGCGACCCTTTGAGGGGGCCCGATGCCCCCTGATGCATCGGTATCAACAATCTAATCATGTTTTTACTGGAAATATTTGAGTACATTCATAGTGTTTAAGGTTCTAAGCTCTTCATCCACCACTGGCATGAAATATCTATCTGCCATTACAACACCACACAGCACGTCAGTACCTTATGAATGAGCTGCTCTCCAGCCTCAGACACTGTGACCAGTTTGCAGAGAGCCTGCAGAGCTGCTGGAGTGAGACCTGAGGGAGTACAGAGGAGTAATTAGTAATAATTACATACATTACATACAATGGAACAAGCAGGTTGTATATCTGTCACTATGATTGACTTTGGAGACATTCAGAAGGAGCTGTGTTACCGAGCAGTGACTGCAGAGTGGTGCTGCACTGCTGCAGACGATCCCCGGGGTCTGATGTCGGGAAGAAAACCGCCGCCGGGAGACCAGCACCGCTACCGGAGATATCTAACCGGAAACCCACCGCAGAGAGGAGGGCCTGCCACCCGGGCACCCCGCCGACCTTCACCCAGAGGAGACGGGAAGACATGAGCACAGAGGGTGACATTTAAAGACAAAGAGAGACGGGGGAACACACAGACCTTGTTCTCGACGCTTTGCTGCGACGTGTACATCGGGTTACATTGACCGCTCTGAATCCTCTGCAGAGACTTCTCCACCTGCGGAGAGGAAGAGACAAAGTCGACAACGTGTTTAAGACTTCGGAGCTCGATTTGCATTTTGCAGTATTTTCTGAAGCAGTAATTTGTTTGAATGACTCAAAGAGTTGTGGACGTGTCTCACCAGGTGGAGCAGCACTCTGAGGGCGTCTCTGGCCCTCTCCGGGTACTGCAGGATCTCTGACAGAGCCTGAGCCACCAGAGACATCGGGCTGTTCAGCTTCACATCGCTGCCAATCAGCATGTAACCTGAAGGAAAAGCACGCTCTGAGAGATTAAAACACACTTCAACTGAAGGTCATTTAAGCTTTCTAAACAATACAATAAAGTTTTTAAAAGAAATGTTGGACACAGTCTGAACTCCTCTGTGCCAACCTGCTCTACTAACACCTTATTAAGAAACAGATGGAACTTCATTAGAATTGCGTTACATTAACGCCCACTGGGCATTAATGTATCTTCCTTACATGCACTCTGTGAGTAGTTACACACATTAAGATTTTTTCTCATAGTCCACTGCACAGCTCCTACATTACAGCTTTTGTACATTTTGTGTTTTTTATTTTTATTTTTATTTTTTATATTTTACATTTTTAAATTCAATTTGATATATTGTAATAGCTTCTTATTCTGTATTATTTAAGTTGTTGCTAGTTCTGTTTTATTTCCTTGTTAATTGTTTAGCACCAATACACCAAGTCAAATTCCTTGTATGTGTAAATGTATTTGGCAATAAACCCCGATTCTGATTCTGATTTTGATTCTGATTCTGAATTAGAAAACCTTAATCGAACTCATACAAAGACAGTAGTAGCTCTTGTGTTCTGCAGGTAAAATCACTGTTTTTGAGTCCAGTTGCTTTGAAGATAGAGACATGTTTTTTTTTCTTTTTCAATATTTGGTATATTGTTATCTCTAACTCTATTCTGCTAAAGAAAGACTGGAAAAAGAGGGAGAAGAGAGTGGCAATGGGCCAAGGGTCAGAGTAGGACTGTAGCCTCTGTACATGTAGCATATACCCTAACCCTTGAGCTACATCCACGCGCCTACCTTAGTGTTTTTTATGTGTTTATGCATGGTTCTGTTTGCTCACCCGCCCAGTTGGAGGGGTGTGAGAAGTGTTTGCTGCTCTGAAGCGTCTTCATGGCCTCCGTCAGAGCGGCGCTGGTTTTGGTCCCGTTGAGGAGCGCCGTGTAGAAGGTGTGCGTGAACAGTTTGGAGGCGGCTATTGGCACGGGCCACAGGGAGACGCACACGCACTGGACACCCGCGGCCAGGAAGGCCCGGGTCAGACCCACCACCCCGTCTGCTGACACCCTGCTGCTGGACTCCGGGTACAACCTGAGGAGAGGACCAGAATCAGAGGTCAAGACAAATTTGCAATTCTTAACGGGCTTTTGTTGAATCTAGTAAATGTCTGTACCTCAGAACCACCAGTTTGACGCTCAGGCACAGGTCCAGGATGTCTGCAGCAGTGAGGAGGAAGTCATGAAGAGGTGGACTGTCGTACACGCTCTCCAAGTCACACAAACTGTCCCCGTCCTCGCTCATCTCGTCTGCTCCTCTGAGTCCCTCCGGGCTGCTGTGGCTCTTTGAAAATGAACCCCTGATTCTCCCGTCTTGACCTTCAGTGTCGCCTGCAGTTGATGTTCCACATGGTGACCTCTCCCTGGATATTCCTCCTCCTCCTCCCCCTCCTCCTCCTCCTGCATGCTCCTGGCTGGGCGCGAGGACCAAAGCGGCGAGTTTCCAGGATATGTGAGTTGCAAAGTGGACGCACTCGGCCTGATTCAGAGCTGCTAAAACGCGCTCCTTTGTGGCGTTCGCTCCGGTTAAAGGATGACACCCCAGCTGTTCCCCGAGGCCCAGGGTTTCCTCCTGGGCTGAAGGTAACGGTCCCCACAGCCAGCGGTCCATCACAGAGGAGGGCAGGCGAGGAGCTCCGACCACTGCAGCCACCGAGCCTCCGTCAGAGCAGTGGAAGGGGCCTCCACGACGGGGATGAGGCTGGGGGAGCAAAGGAAATGAGGAAAACTATTTAAATAGTGATTCTGGTGTTGTTTGTTAGTTTTTACACTTTCATGGTCTAAATGACTTCGTACCAGGCTCTCCAGAGGGTCCTCGTCAGCCTAGGTGAATGAGATATCCTCCTTTCTTATTTTAATTTTTAATTTTTAAAAGAGTAGATTTATTTAGCTTGCAACCAAAAGTCAGGCTGTGATGTCATTCTTGGGGAAAATGTGCCTGAACAAAGTACATCCACTAAAAGAGCAATTTAGCTAACAGGCCCAGTGCATTACCATAATAGTCTTACAAGGTTACAGAATTATGACGAGACCTTTGTGTTAAGGCTGGATACTTTAATTCAAAGCACAAAGAGCCATGTCGTCGCTCTCTTCAAACACACCAGACGTCATTGACAAAAACAGTCATTTTACCTCAGAGGAAGCCGGAGATGCTTCTCCACCGCTGAATCAATCAAACCAGTATTTAATTGTGTAACTGTGTTGCACAATTTAATTTTGTTGAATCTCAATTAACCATCTAAACCATCAAATTCACAAAAATAACCCAAAAAAGGCCGAGCTATTGAGAAAACAACAGACGGGCGCCACGTGTGCTCTGCAAGTTAAAATGACTGTTTTGTGAATGGAGTCTGGTGACTTTGAAAAGGGAGGAATAACGGCTGTTTGGGGCTAAAGAAAATAAGCATTTTACTTTCTTTTTTTAGGGGTTTTGTGCATTTGTTTGAGTGACAGGACAGTGGATAGAGTTGGAAATCATGGTGAGAGAGAGAGGGGAATGACCTGCAGGAAAGGAGCCACAGGTCAGATTCAAAACCTGAACCTTTTAGTGAAAAACACAAATTTCACTTCACAAATATAGAATTATTGGGAGCCAGTAAAGTTCAGTTGTTGGAGCGAGCGTCCCAGGTACAGAGGCTACTAATCTTGTCGCACTTTAGGTGGATCCTGATCCTGTCCCTGTTTGGTGCATGTCATCCCCTACTCTCTCTCCCCCCAGATTTACAAAATGCCCCAAACAAACAAACAAACATAAAATTATGCAACACCTCAAACTTAAACCAGCAGCATCTAGCAGGGACGAGGGGGTGTGGAGGACAGCTGAAAATACAAGTACATGTTCATTTATTACGTGATATTACAAACTAAAGAGACCACTACACCCACCTTGACGGATGCTCCCAGGCTGGCTAAAGAAGGAACAGAAATGAGACTGAACCTTTCATAAAGGTATTCATTAGAGGAGCTGCCTTTGAGCAAGGCAAATGGGATCAGGTACAATTCTCCCTCCAGCACCAACACGAGCTGTCTGTGTCTGCCCACAGGTCCGCTGCTGTGCATCAGGCCCTGGAGGAGACGAGAGGAGACAAAAGAATCAGGAAAAGGAAGTGTAAAAAGGATAAGTTGATATGCAGTCCACACTCAAATACATACCCCTTCCATCGGTGCTATGAGTAAGTCATAAAGGGCTCGCAGAGGAGGTTTGCTGATGTTACTCGGCCTGCATAGAGGAGAGTTTGAGCTCTCCTTAGCCGGAGAAACGGTGGCGCTGTAGAGACTCGTCATGCTCTGACAGCTTCTGGAAGAGGCAAAAAAACAATCACGGCAGAGATTAAAGTGGAGGAGCGAAAAAACAGCAAGACTCAGCGAAAAATCATTCAAACATAAAGATCAAGTCAGACCTGTTGAAGAGGTTGTTTCTGGACACCATGCGGAGGTAACCTGTGGGGTCTGTGGCTGAGGTGAGTTTGTTGTTCAGCTCCTCAAACTGTTGCTCCAACAGATCTCCGGCTTCACTCTCCGTCTCGCTGCTGGAGCAAACTCTGCAGAGAAGAAAAAGAGTAAGTCAGTGTTATTACTGCACGCTAATATCAGCAGGAAAATGAAACAAAGCAGTAGTAAATCTCACACTCTCACTCCATGCATGCCTTTTCTGACATTTAATTGTTTGTTTTTTTCCACCTCAATCTATGGCTTGACTTTCAACAGATTGCCCCTGAACGCACCGGTCAACATAATCATCATCTGTCTGAATCACACTCTATGGTTTGAACCTTTAACCGAACAAGTGCAATTGTAAATCATAGGGATGTGCCTGCCTGTGGAGAAGCCAATCCCAATGATTTAGGGGTCAACCGTCTGGGAAAAGACTGCGGTTTCCAAAGAAGAAGAAGTACAAAAAAGCTGTGGTATTTGCTCGCACTGATCGGCACACCACAACTTCTTTTCATGAAAAAAAAAAAAGGTTAAAAACTGAGACGATTGGGAGGGGGAAGGGCTATTGCACTATATCAGATATTACTGTCACTGCCACAGAGACTTGTTTGTCTTACTTGTTCTGCACATTATTATACCATTTGTGGCAATGTGGAATATTACTGCCCAACCCTGGTGTTTTCTATGTTTTATTATTCTTTTTTTGTATTTTGTGTTTATATATACATGATGAAAACTCAATATTTGAAAATATTTGAAATATAAAAACTGAGACGATAAGCACCTTAATCATCACTGAAGAAAACCTTCTCCCTGTGGGACGAACTGACATGTAAAAATATGTGTTTGTCTGCATTTGTCTGTCGTATATTGGTCATGTGAGTGTTTGGGATGTCGGTTTTAAGATGCAACCCGGAAAAATCTCACTCCAAGATGAAATCATGGAGCATATATTGAAAGGGGAAGAAGACTGTGGGGATGATTAGAGAAGTCAATGCTAAACATGCATTCTTCCTAAAGTCGTCAAAACAGAAGATTGGGGGTTTGATCCCCAGCTCCTGCAGCAACATGTCCGATGTGTCCTTGGGAAAGACGCTTAACCCCAAGTTCATCGTCGACGGATGAATGGGTTACTTACTGCTGATGGTCACTTTACACAGCAGCCTCTACCATCAGTGTGTGAATGTATAGGTGTGTAAAAGCACTTTGAGTAATCAGAAGACTAGAAAAGTTCTCAAGCACAAGCTGAAGTGAAATCCATTTAGCATTTCAACACGTTTCAGGAAAAAAATTTAACTTTACAGGATATTACAGGAAGCAGAGAAAAAAAGAAAATGTTTTATGAACTAGTCAGAAATGTTTTAGTGCTGAGTTACAAACTGATCCAACAGCAGTCATTTTTACGGATATGAATAGATGGACTCTGCAGTCTTTCTGTCCTGCACTGATGGCCTGCTGAATTTATCATTACCCAAAAGCCATTAGCTTTTATGTGATTCCCTGTCTTGCAGTTTTCACAGCTCAGGGAGATTTGATTTGTGTTTAAATAGCACTTTCCGCAGCCTGGATACATGCTGGAGGGCAGTAAAAACTCCACTGCTGGGTTTGGGAAAGTGTTTTTAATGCTGCATATGTGCAAATACTTTTCATAGTGTGGATGAGCGGGAGTCATAATTACCACACATAAAGAGAGAAAGGCTCCAGGCTTCAACACACACACAGAAATAAATACACAAACACACAGGGGAAAGACACTCGCTGCAGTAAACACACTGCAGTGTTGTTAGGTTTTTTGGGGGGTTTTTTTTAGACAGAAAGTTGAGACGCAGTTTGTGTGGGGGAACATTTGCTGACACGACACATGGTAGTGATTTACAAAGGCGTCCGCGATGCCAACCGAGGCCCGCAGTTGTGGGCAGGATAATTGAGAGTAAAGAAATATGGCAGGAGAGAGAGAGACAGCGGTATAACAGGAAGACTGATGACAGGCAGCATGTGGCTCCTCTTGCTTGTTTTTTATTCACTCTCCTCTCTTGTGTTTGAATGAACAAAGATGAAGAGCTAGTTTCGATGTCTATGCTAGCTGCTGTATGTTAGCTAGAAGAGCCTCTGCTGAAAAGTTTAAGTTCCCTTTCAGAAAAGTAAAAAAAAAAAAAAAGCTCTTCTTGGATTTAAAACTTCTCTTAAATGGTTGTTACACATTAAGGTATAAAAAAGGACTGGAAGAAAATCCTCTCAATCTCTTGTTTTAAGAAATACTTTCCCTCAACACCATTTAGGCTAACACAACAATAGCCATTGAGAAAGCAGTGCGTGTTAAGCTAGCGTTAGTATTACAGTAATGTTAAGAGTTAAAGATGCCCAAACTATAAAAAAAGAAGTCCCTAGCATACATATCATAGTGTAGTTTTCATCTTTATTAATGGTGTTTGTTAGCTTGTTAGCTTGAGGTTAGGCTAGCGCAGAGGTTCCCAATAGGGCTGGAAATCTTAAGGTGTCTCATGATTTGATTTCGATATCGATTCTTGGGGTCATGATTCGAGTCAGAATCTATTTTTGATTCAAAACGATTCTGGATACAAAATCTATTTTTGAATTTAGTACATGGGCTACTTCAGGGTCTTCTTCAGGCATCTGTGAGACCGGCTGAATTTCTTGCTAGTACATTTGGCGTTCTACTGAGTTAAAGAGCTAGCCTTAGGCACTTACTCGATTTTTGGAAGTTGTGAAATCTCACAAGAAAAGAATCTCGGTTTTTACATAAATAATTTTTTCCCCCACCTCTAGTTCCGAAAATGAATTCCCCAAAATTAATTTTCATTTATATCCATGAAATGTGGAGCAACTGTGCCTAATGTGAAAATGCCCTTAGTTTGTTTCACTTTCTTTTCTACATGTTAAATTGAATTGGATTGTGTCTTTTTTTTGTAATGCTTGCAGACTCAATGCAATTGGTAGAATTCAAACAACAATAATTAAGTAGCAAATGAAGGAATGAAATCAAACCATCTCACAAGCGGCATCATAATAGAAAGCAGCCAAACCTGCTGTAGTGGCTGTCCACTCCTAAAGCTTCTCTGGCGTTACTGATGTACTGCTCCAGAGAGAGAGGACCTCCACCTCCTCCTCCTCCTCCTCCCCCTCTTCCGCTCTGTGGACTCCCTCCTCCATCCTGGAGCTCTGAAGCCTCCACCCCAGCCTCTCCCAGGTACACCTCGTTAAACTTCACAATACCTGTTGAAGAATGAAGATTATTATTAGTATAAAATGTACTGCGCTGCATACTGGGTTGGGTAAAGGCAAAAAATAACTGGGGAAACTGGGACATGGATTTTTGAATGCTTGTCGTGGAGCGATATCAAACACAAGTCTGCATACAAAATTGCTCCAAACTCAGTATTCAGGGCACAGTTTGGGAAAATATGTGAATTATTAACCAGGCCAAAAGTCTACAGCCCTGTTTTCTGGTGGCAACTGAGAAGCTGTGATTTTTGTTTCAGCCCCCGATTTAATAAGTGTTGGATTGAAAAACAGAAGTGATGGGGCTACACATATAACGATCCCTCGAGCAGAAAGGCCATGAGGTGATTAAAGGTTAAAAACAAATATAAATCCACGGTTTTTGCCATGACGTGGACACTGAAGCTTCAGTGTTTAGCCAGCTTTGCATAGCTCTGCGTTCTAACCTCTGTCCATTTTTCAAAAGCATCTCCAATATTTAGCCTAGTTTTACCACATTTCTGCTCGTGGAGCTTATTAGAAGCATGCAGAGGCTTGCCCATTTCCATCCCTGCAACACCTGCTGGTTATTAATTTGTCTGGCAAACCGGGGGGGGGGGCGTCCAAAACGGCTGTGTGGTGGTGTCTTAAAAGCGCCTACATTCTCTGGTCCAAACAAAAACAGACCATTCAGGAGCAGAATCTAAAGTTAGAAGGAGGACATACTGGCTGCTGTATTGTTGTCAGAGAAGCCAGCACTTCAACATAGCATGTTTCCTTAATGTCTGATCACATAGTAAGGTCATTTTATGATTTAATTCAGTAGATATCTCACTGATTGATCCTTTAACTGTGTGTGTACCTGTGCCCGGTGCTATCAGCCAGCTGTACAGGAAGCCTCCAGCCAGAGAGTAATACAGAACCACGGCCCTCTGACCGTTCACCGTCTCCAGGATGTTCTCCACTGTGACCGGGATGTACGGGTCGGCGCTCGCTGCCAGCTGACTTCCTTTCTGACGTTCAACAAGGAGATCGGCGAAGGCTCGTGTTCGCCCTCGTTCTGCTATCGCCAAGGCCTCATCGTGTCGGCCTGAATGGTGAAACAGAAGGTAAATAAGAGGTGGAGATGTGGGAGAATAGAAGGTCTAAAGTAGATAAATAAACGTCGACATCAGGTGAAAATGTGGTGCATTAAAAACAGAGAAAAAGAACGTGTAAAGATGAAAGATGAGGAATGTTTTACAAATTAAAAATTAAAATAAGAAAGGAGGACATCTCGTTCACCTAGGCTGACGAGGACCCTCTGGAGAGCCTGGTACGAGCTGGTTTGCAGATCAAACAGAGAGAGCTTGTAATCCGTGTTGTGCTGCGTTTCATGACGAAATGTCTCAAATAACACCGACGCCCTGTACAACTGAAACACACACAGAAAACAGACATTAATCTCATTGATGGTAAAACAGAAGAGCGAAAAATACACACAAAACTCTCTGAGGTGTTCAGGCTGGTCGGGATCTGCTGATTGTGAGGACATTTTCAAGCCTGCAAAACCCCTGAGTATGTGCATTCATTATGTTTCCTCACTCATGTCAGCTGTGTCCTTAAATCTGTCACCCGTTTTTATTTATTAAACTCATTATTTCAAAGCAGAAGAAGCTCACGCTGTACCAATACAAACCACTAGATGGCACTACACATACACAACCAAGCTAGAGAGTTAGGATGCTGAGGTTCTCCCTATCAAACAGGTAACTGAGATCAATAAACTACTCTAGAAACTATAATCATTAAGCTAAATATTATCAATATCAATACTATAAAACTATTTTCATGTTTGCTGTAGAATCCTCGACAATGTTAAACATTTGTGTGTACTTCTTCTCGTGTATCTGCCTCTGTTATGTAACTCATAATAACTTTAGATATGCTGTTTTCGTACTACTCTTCTTCACAACAATAATCAAACAATAATCTAAATGTACTCCTAATATGATAAAAATCCTTCTACACATTGAAAATATTGCTACATCTTCACATTGCTTTTCTTCATGTTGAAACTGAACAGCTCTTTAATTTAAAAATATTTTGGATCATGTTTGATATGTTTGACTCTTGACTTTAATACGGCTTCTGTTGAACAAAAGTTTACACATTATCATGAAAGAAATTTGGATTTTCTCTTAAAGTTGAAAAATCGCAAGTTACAGGGAAAAAACATGCAAATAAGAGTGCAAAAACTGCAGTTCCTCAAATGGCCACTTGAGGCTGGCTGCAAAAACCCAGTTAGTCCCATTAACACCCATGTGATTTGCAACACTACAGATTATGCAGATGTGAGCATGCCATCACACATACACACCTGGTGTTGAGCCTCCTCCAGGTTTCCTCCGGCCCACAGCGACAGGCCGAGGCGATGGCGGATCTTAGCTTCATCTTCTCTCCGACCCAACTGCTCCGCCAGACGCAGACCTGAGGAAGAGGAGGAGGAGGAGGAGGAGGAGGAGGAGGAGAAGACAAGAAGAAGATCAGACGCTCGCTACTTGAGGCTGATCTGAACATCATGGCTTTGAAAGTCCTGCTTCTTTAACGCTCGTGACAACGGTTGCCGCGTTGAGGCGAACTCGCGCTGAGCCCTGGGCGCTCACATTTGCCGTTCTTCTTCTCTCATTGTTCCTCTTGTCTTTCTGTCTTTTCATCTCGCTGATTCAAAGCTCTCGTATTCTGTCTGCTCTTCAGTTTGTCTCTGATATGTTTCGTCTCCCCTGCTGAGTGCGAGCAGACAGTCGTGACAGGTTGTAATTAGTTCTCATTAGACTCTCAGATGGAGCCGAAGCTCATCAAATATCAAGTTTGGATTCATGCTTCTCTGGATGCTTCTGTCTGTCTGCTGTGATGTTCTCAGTCTGGGGTGTTTTCGGTTCATTTTAAGGAGGTTAATTGGAGGCACTCGTACGGAAGTTTCTGTCCTTACCTAAACTCTAATTTGAATTTCTCCTTGCTTGTTGAGTTAATGATCAATTAAAGTTGAGACGATCAGTGAGGAAAGTGACAAACCGTGTCTGTATCTAACAGGCCCCAAAATACCCCTTCAATTTTAAAATTTTCTCAGCCTTGGTTTTGCCTACTCGTCTTTTTAACTCTTTGATTTCTCAAACAGAAATAAAACTGCCGGTGCAAAAATGCAATGCAAAGTGGGGCGTCTGATAGCCTAGCAGTTATGACGTGCGC
Organism: Labrus mixtus; assembly: GCF_963584025.1. Classification (NCBI taxonomy): domain Eukaryota; kingdom Metazoa; phylum Chordata; class Actinopteri; order Labriformes; family Labridae; genus Labrus; species Labrus mixtus. The sequence continues at coordinate 3,056,542 of NC_083628.1, read as the reverse complement.
CCCCATGCAGGGAGGCTGTGGTCCCCGTCGCAGCAGCCGAGGGTTTGAGTTCGACCTTTGGCCCTTTGCTGCATGTCGTTCCCCGCTATTTACCTGGCAAAAATACCCCCATCATCCCCCCCAAATATATTGAAACGTAAGATTACGCAACGTAACAATGCTTTCTAACTTTACGTAATGCAATATATTGCAACAACGTGAGGTAACGTAACACTAGGTAGGCTAAAGTAAAGCTACGAATGAAAGGCTACGGAACCTAATGCCATATTTTGCAGCACCATGTAACGTAACAGCTAAGTAACGTAACGTTGAACACTACTCAACACTAAGAACACTACATAACCTAACGTCACCCTACGTAACGCCGCGCTACGTAACGACACGCTATGTAACGTCACGCTACGTAACGCCACGCTACGTAATGCCACGCTACGTAATGCCACGCTACTTAACGTCACGCTACGTAACGTAACGTCACCCTATGTAACGACACGCTACGTAACGACACGCTACGTAACGTCACCCTACGTAACGACACGCTACGTAACGACACGCTACGTAACGTCACGCTACGTAACGACACCCTACGTAACGCCACGCTACGTAACGACACGCTACGTAACGTCACCCTACGTAACGCCACGCTACGTAACGTCACCCTACGTAACGTCACCCTACGTAACGACACGCTACGTAACGACACGCTACGTAACGTCACCCTACGTAACGACACGCTACGTAACGACACGCTACGTAACGTCACGCTACGTAACGTCACGCTACGTAACGTCACCCTACGTAACGCCACGCTACGTAACGACACGCTACGTAACGTCACCCTACGTAACGTCACCCTACGTAACGTCACCCTACGTAACGACACGCTACGTAACGTCACCCTACGTAACGACACGCTACGTAACGTCACGCTACGTAACGTCACGCTACGTAACGTCACGCTACGTAACGTCACCCTACGTAACGCCACGCTACGTAACACCACGCAATGCCACATAACGTCACGCCACATAACGCTGATAACAGCTCAGTAATGTAACGTTACATAACACTATGTCACGTAAAGCTACGTAACGCTTTCTAACATAACAGCAACGTAGTGTAATGCTACGTAACGTCACGCTACGTAACATCACGCTACGTAACGCTAAGGAAAGTAACGCTACGGAACGGAACACTACGTAACATATCAGATACAAAACATAACGCTACGTAACATAACAGCAACGTAACGTAATGCTACGTAATGCTACGTAATGCAAAATAATCGTACATTATGAAAAATAATGCAACGTAGAATAATGCAACATTATGCAATTCACCACAAAACACAGCACAACACACCAAACAAGCACCAGGCCATACAACACAAAACTGCAACGAAACGTTATAAATAATGTCATGAAAACTGTACAATGTGACGTGGACGAGGGTAGAACAAAGAACTCTCTGCATTAAGAAAGCCTGTTGGAGGTCTGTTTCCAAAGGTTTAGTGTGTTTTACTGGTGTTAAAAATATTCTTCTGGATTAGTTTAGGGAGCAGTTTTAATGTTAGAAAGGGGAAAGATTTGAATGTGTGCTTTAGTAGTCTAGTTAGAGGAGAAGTTCAATCAAACAGGATTATTGACAACAAGCTGCCTGAAGGAACGCACACTGCAGGATAAACAGCCGAGCACTGATCTTCTTTTAGTCTCCGTCAGACTCATGAATACCTTTCATGCTTCTGAGGGGTTTCAGTAACACAGCTCACAATGTATTCAGGCCTAAACAACTCTGACTTTAAAATAAGATGCCCACATGCAGATCAAAGTGTGCGTAAAGAGCCGAAGACTCCCTAAAACGAGTGTTTGTGGCTACAGGGGAAGGTGAGAGCGTGACTGACATTCTTGAACCCTTTTCATCGAAAGTTGAGTTTGTTGTCAGTAAGTGGTTGCCTTTGAACGCAGAGGAGATGTTGAAACACAGAAATCCCATCACACAGATGATGCATGTGATTCAGGTGCATCAATATTGAACAGTCCATTTCACAGAGGAGGAGGAAGCGTGACTCCGTCTCAGTTATCAGATGCTTACTCTACACTTTCTTACCTTCCTGTAGATACATCACAGCCTGTGCAGAGTTTTGCAGTGCATGGTGGATCCTCCCGAGGCTCCCGTAGGCGAGCGTTTTGGCAATCAGATCGTTGGTCTGGGCCGCCACACTCAGGTGCTGCTCCTGGAAGACCACCGCCCGCTCGTAGTTTCCCAGAGCTTCATAGGTCAGTCCCAGGTTTCCGTAGGCTCGACCCTGGCTCCTCACGCATCCCGTCTGCTCTGCTATGTCCAAAGCCCTCTGGTGCCACTGCAGTGGGACAGCGTGGTTACTTCACTGTCATTTTGCTAAAATCAAACCGACCTAGCGATGTGACGCTTAGCTTACCTCAATTCTTTTGAGGGTAACATATTCGGCCAACTAGCAAATCTACAGTTAACTGATTGATTGACATCCTGTTGGTTTAATCCATAGAAAAGCCCGACAGCTAACATGGCAAAAAGTTTGGTATTTCAAGAGGATGTGCTGGACCATTTTTTGGTAGGGTGCGGGGAATTCCTTGATAATGTGGTTAAAGGAAGAATATGCAACTTTTTGATCCAGTAGATGTCGCCCTTGAGGACCAGCATGAAACCAAAACAACTCGAGCAGTATTGTTGTGTTGGCATGCTAATGCTAGCGCTCTTTAGTTTGCTCGTAGCTTCACACTGTGAAAAATTGCATATTCTCACTTTAAACAAGTTTGTTCTCCCAAAGATGTGCAAAGAATTGAAAAAGCGAATTAAGTAAGTTTGACATTTTTTAAGAACTTCACTCAACGTCAAACTTCAAATAAAAAGCCCAGTCCCTTTTTACTAGCCTGGTGTTGATGCATGTTTTGACTAATGAAGGCAGGTCTCAATTACAGGCCCGTATGCATTTACAGTTGATTAATTTTCAGATCAAAAATAAGGGAAAAAGCAGCAAGACACAGAAAAAATGAAGACAGAATGAGAGCACGGCCTCTCAGAGCCTTCTGCATGATGATCAGGATAAAGACGAGTACATTTAAACCCTCAGTGATCGACAGGATGGACGGGGATGACTCCACTGTTCGTGCTGACTAAAGAGATGGATGGCACAAAATCTCAAAATATTCCTTGAAGTTACAGCTGGGAAACACTGAGTCATGCTGCATTATGACTCTGCGCTTACCTGTAGCGCCGTCTCGTTGTCTGCCATCAGCTGATAAACGCCCCCGAGAGCGTCGCTCGCTTCTGCTTCCAGGGATTTATCCTGACAGGGAGAGCAGGATTTACTACATTTTTATCTGTGTACAAGGTACTCGTGAAAGGTGATTAATTTCATATTCATCAAAGCGAGAAGAAAAAATCTGCGTAAGAGCGTTAGTGCTGGGCTTATGTGGTAAAAAAAATAAATGGAGGATATGTTTCACTTGAGCTTGTACAGTAAAAAATTAGAGACACAAAGTGTGAAGAATAAAGTGAAATGTTTGAAATGATGATGAGAATAAAGTCATATGTTGAGCATAAAGTTGACCTTTTGATTATACGTAACATTCTTAAATCCCACTTCTTTACTTTGGCTTTTTACTTAAGTTAAAGGCAGGGTTGGTCATTTTCAAAAACTAGCATGATTTTGAAAGTAGCATTCCCTCTGTGCTACGTCTGCATCCACCCCCCCTCCCCTCTGTGCTCCCTCTAAAGCCACGCCCCCTCACTTACATGCTCCAGAAGTGGACCTCAGCTCATCTCTTACATTGTGTAGAAACGAAGTCGTCTCATGTCTCATTCAGCGGTAAGTAAACTCTCAGTATAAACTCCTAAAGTCATCGGTGACGCGCTTTGAGTGTGGGCTAGAGCACGCAAGAGGTCGAGAATGAGCAGGGAGACAGGGAGGCGTGTGATTGGTTCATCAGATTGGTGGCAGACATTGGTTGATGTTTTTACAGACTTACAAACTGCTACAGATGACAGATTTTCTTTGTTCCTTTTTCAAAGAACTTGAGTTATTAATGTCTGTCAGGACCTAAAGACAATTTCAACCAAAATCTTAAAAATTGGATCTGGAGGAAATGACCAACCCTGCCTTTGAGCTCGACATTCTGACTTTGTATTGCTCCCATTTTACTGAGTTATTGTTTTATTTCTTGTCTTTTTTCTTGTTCTTTTTAATCACAAGTTTAAATTTTCTATTTGCACTCTACTGCCTTCAAATGTCCTTATTTTTTGTATATTTGTATATATTATTATTGTTTTTATTATCATTATTATTTTTATTTGGCTATGTTTAATTTTTATATTTTATTGTTGGCATTCATTGTGGACAGCAAAGAAAGAATTTCATTGTACAGGGAAACATGTTTCCTACTGTGCACATGACAATAAACATTTTGAATCTTTGAATCTTGAATCTTATATTGTTTTTTTAAATCTCCACAACACTTTGGTCAAATGAGGTTGCTTTGAATGTGCTACATGAGTAAACTTTGACTTGACTATAAGAAAAAAATATCAAAAGAGGAATTGATTTATTAGTTTTACATTTAAGAAGAAAAAGCAAAAATAATGCATCAAATCTAAGAGTCAAAAATATCCAGATCTGACTCACTTTTTCTTTAATAACAGACACTAACACTGAAAGTAGGACTTTATATTCAACAGTTCAGTTTTATTCACACAACTTTTCACACACTTTTCTCTCTTTTTGCATTTCATCTTTGATGCTGGACATTTTTCTTTCTTTTATATATAAATATATATATGTCTTCTATTTTACTTTGTTTTTAACATTTTGAGTTAGAAGAAGAAGAAGAAGAATTTTTTAACTATCCCTCAGAGAAAGTTCAGTTTATTCTTGGTTTTCTCTGTGTTTTTTTTTTTTAAATGATACTCAAGCACAGGCCCGAAATACATATTTAAATTTTGACTTTTCCCTTTTTTTCTCGTGTCTGTTCCTCACACTCTTGAATATAAATTGGTGGTAGAAACAAGTCCTTACCCCAGCTGTTCGTGCAATATTCAGCTGATGTTCCAGGCAGGAGAGGGCTTGCTCGTAGTTCCCCAGCTGGCTGTGTAAGGTACCCAGCTCCCAATAAGCCTGAGCCTTGCCCCCTCCTTCCCCTCCGAGCTCATGGGCCACCACCAGTCGCTTCTCAAAGCACACCAGAGCCTGCTGGAGACTTCCCATAGACCTGAAGATGGCAGGGGGGAAAAGAAGGAAAAACACAGGATATGATTACCTTTCTTTATGTCAAAACAAAACACAGACTGCTCGCTCTGCCGCAATCAAAGCTTCCTTTCATCCAGAGAGACCAATATGGGCAATTTAAGAAAGCAAACAGGACAGCAAATAGGTCCATAATAAGAGGACATTTAGATTTTTTTTCCACTGTGAAAAACAGTTCTTCATCCTCAGAGAGAAAGAGTAAAAGAAGAAACATCTACAAAGGCTTTGTTCATTGGAATAAATCTGCTCTCGTTTCAATCGTCTGCACACGCTGCAGCGAGCAGGAAGAGAGTCAAACAGATGGAAAAGAGGAAACCCGTCATTACGCCTTGTTCTTCTGTCAGGGAAAATTACTTGCTTAGTTTCACAAGAGAAGAGGAGAAGGAACTACCACTCCTCCCATCAACGCTCATACTTTTTACTATTACTGAGCTGTGTTTTTTTTTTTCTTCATCTTTGTTATGAATCTAATTTGAAATGTGTGAAGTTTTTTTTCCCCTCAGGCAAGAAAAAGCTCATTTCAGTTTTTTTGCATGAATGCTGGAGAGAGAGGAAAGACATATCTAAACTAATGGGAAAGCAATGGACACAAATATACATGACATACATATCAGCACTAATCTAAACAGAAAGTAGTGAGCGGCTGCACTTGCCAATTAAGTGTAAATAGATGTTGTATTGGCCAATGAAAAGCACCTTAAACATTTGCTCAGATGGGATTTTAAAGACATCCAAGCACATTATTTATCCGTAATTTCTGTGGAGTTTCAATCTAGTTGCATTAACGTTTCTAAATTCAGCGTTCATTTAAAGTCTTTATTTGTGATTTTTCACACTTCACACAAATCAAGTATATCCTCTGAAAATAACTCTGTGAGTCATGACTGTCTACAATGGGTGTAACACCCGAGTCCCACTGTCTGTGATGTTTTCCGAGTTTTCCGAGTCCTATTTTCAGTTTGTTTACATCGCCCGGACGGCCGGCTGACTCCTCCCCTCGAGTATAAAAGTTGTTTAATTGAGGGACTAGAGAAAAGAAGAATAACATACTGTACTCACTGCTTAACTGTGTTTCTAGATCACGCTCATTTCAGGTAAATTTACATGCAGTGTGAAGATACGAGCATAATAAAGATCGCTAGCATTAGCATGCTAACACAACAATGCAGCGCGAGTTGTTTTGGTTTCATGCTGGTGCTCAAGGGCGACATCTGCTGGATCAAAAAAATCACATATAAAGCCTTTAATAAAATCCATTAATCAAACAAATGTGTGCAACAGCTTACTCCACCACCAGGCCATCGGTACTATTTTAATATTAAAGCTCTCCCTTGAGGCTTTGTGTACCTGTGAGCATTGCCGAGTCCTCTGTAGGCCTTCTCCTGGTCCTGGACGTGGTTGAGACTCTGAGCCACCGTCAGGTACTTCTCGTAGTACTGAATGGCCTCCTCGAAGTCTCCCAGAGCGTCGTAGCAGTCGGCCAGGTTCCCGTAGGCCCGGCCTCTGTCCAGCATGCTCTCGGTCCCGCTCAGCTGCTGCAGCATGGCCAACTGCTGCTCGAAATATCCGATCGCCTCCTCGAACACGCTCATGTTCATCTTGGTGATGCCCATGTTCCCGTGGACCTGCGCTTCCAATCGGGCGTCCCTGAGTCCCTGAGCCAGGCCCAGCTGGGTCTCGTAACACTGGAAGGTTGTAGCGTAGTCTCCCAGGGCCATGTGCACCGCCGCCAGGTGTCCAAGGGCGCGGCACTCCCCCTGCTGGTCACCTAGATCTTTTCGGACGGTCAGTTCCTGGCTGTGGAAGGACAAGGCTGTATCCAACTGACGGAGCAGCCTAAAGATGGGAGGAAACGGTGAAGAGAAGGAAGAAAAGTAAGAGAAGAAGAATCGAGAAAAATCCCAATTTTGTCACCGGATTTATCACCTATGAACTGATCCGAGCGCAGAGTACGCGTCGGCCTCCATCTTCTGATCGTCGACCCTCTGAGCCAAGGTTAACTGCTGCTGGTAGAACCTCACGGCTCCTGGAAGATCACCCCGGCACACACACACATCCCCCAGGTTCCCAAAGGCCCTGAACACAGCCTGCAGACAAATATAACCCCGTGATTAACAGCCAGTGTGAAGGATGAGTTTTTATAGCTTATTGAGTGAACACAGCAGAAGAAGGTGACCTGTGTGTTATCCAAAGCTTGTGCTATAGAGAGCAGGTATCTCTGACACTCCTCTGCTTTGCTGTACTCCCTCAGTGCTTTGTGGGCCAGGCCCAGGTTACAGTAGGCCTTCGCCTGGGCTAACTTGTCCTGTAGGTCTTTAGCTAGGGCCAGGTCCTGCTCGTAATACCTAAGATGAGAAGAAGAAAAAAAAGCATGTATTTTTCATTTACACTCTGCACGACATGTGACAAGCCAGTAGAGCAAGAAATTAACATTTCATTGATAAAACATGCAAATTCGACAGGTCATGAAACTGAGCACTGGACAGCCTCGAGCAGCTGGCCTACTGTATGTTATGAACATACCAAAACAATCCATGTTCTTTTACTGCTGCACCATCCAATCAAATTAAAAAACTGTAGTGCCAAATTACTTCAAAATGATTTGGTGTTGTTGGAAAATCTAGAATATCCACCAGCAGCTCAACACGGTAAAGTCACTCCTATTGGTTCAAACTTCAAATTTCACATTAGAAAACATTTTCTTGAAGATTCAAGGTTTGTGTTTTTTTTTTAAGGTTTTTTTTTGTGTGGTACCTGACAGCGTCTCTGTACTGTCCCAGGCAGTAGTGAGCATAGCCGAGGTTGTGGCAAACCTTCCCTTCCCCCTCCAGGTCCTGCAGGCCCGGGGCCAGATTTAGGTACTGCTGATAGTACGGCAATGCCTGAGCGTATTCGCCTCTCCAACAGTGGAAGTTCCCCAAGTTAGCTGCAAAAGAACACATATTGTTAAAGTGTTGGACAATGATACTAAGAATGGACAAGGTTTCAAATCAGATGGTTCATGTACCACCGAGTCATCCCTCAGTCGGCTCTAAACACAAGCTTACACACAGCTGTTTTCTAGCATGGAGATTCTGTGACATCACAAAGTCACGGAACTCCTTATATGGTCATATGGCTAAGGCACAGCTGGAACAAGGACACACCCACACGAGCAGGGTTCCAGAGAGCTGGCCAATCAGGGGGAAATGGGCTTGTAGGGAGAGGGGCCTTAAAGAGACAGTACCTGAAATCTCCTGTTTCAGACATGGGCTGAACTGAGGGGTTTCACAGACACCAGGGGGAGATACTAAGGAGATTTTTTTGAATTCTTAACTCTTGCAAAGCTACTAAAGAGGTTCCATAGAGTCAAAATATAAAACTTGAAATAATTATAATAGGGCCACTTAAAGGTTTTCAATCAATTCTTCTTTTCTCCCCTTATTGAATGTCTCTCTTCTAGCTTGCCTAGTGCTCTCGCTTCGCTCTGAGTGTCTTGGAGCTCTCGTGCGATGGTCAGATGATGAAGGTAGTGCTGTAGAGCTCGGTCGTGAGCACCCAGCGCCTGGTAGGCCACAGCTAGGTTTCCATGTGTGGAGGCCTGGGATGGACGATCGTTCACCTGAAAACACAAATAAAGTTTCAGAATTCTGTTTTTTGTGTGAGTGAGAGTGTTAAAAAGTTGTTCATCCCGAGTTGGGAGTTCACCTCCAGTGAGATCTGAAGTTCTTGTCGGTGGTACCGCACGGCTTGGTCAAAGATGCCGAGGGCGTGATAGGCGTTTCCCATGTTGCCGTACGCCCTCCCCTGGGCGGCGTAGTCACTGAGCTCCTGGGCGAAGGACAGGTGGGCTTTGTGGAGCTTCAGTGCTTTGTCATACTCCCCCTTCATCTGGTGTATGATGCCTGAGATGGAAATCAGAAAAGACAAGATGGGACTTGTTGTTTTAAAAGCTACAGAAGATCCTATGAGAACTTTACATTTGTGTAAATATCAGCGCCCCCTGTGGACGAAGCGTTACAACTTGATTTGCTGATATTTTCCTGTTAATGCATACAGAACAGTTTTCTGAAGAAAAACCTCACCCTGCTTCACTGTGACACATACTGTACCACTCACTGCACATTTCTTTTGCAGGAAATGTGAAAATAATTCCTCACATGAGCTTGAAGAATATCGTTTCTATAAGTGTTCATTTGTAGAGATCTGAGCTATCAATCTGAGTAGATCTGAATTTTTGACACAAGTCCAAGTCGATTCAAAGGCAGTTTGAGACCAAACCAAGGGATGTCTGTTCCCAAAGAAGTTTTTGTGTACTTTGTTCAAGTCAAGTCAAATCTAAAGCCACACATTGTGGCACACATATCATCCTACATGTATGTAGTTTGAGAAACTACAAGGCTATTCTTTAGTTAATCAAATCAAGTTCAGGTCATGTGTACACTCATTTCAGAATGCAAATCAAGTTTGAAGTCTTTAAGACTAATAGAGATCAAATGTAGTTTAGGCTGAAGTCATGTAAACCAGAACGAGTCAATTCAGTCCACAGAATAATGTCTGAATTAATTGAGAAAAGCTGAAATGAGGCTTTGCATCATCAAGTCCAAGTCAGGCATTCGCTTTTCACCAGATCAATTTCAATCTTGGGCAAATATATTTAAAAGTCTTCAGAAAAATGAGATCAAATCAGACTTTAAAAACCTCCATCAATTACAAAAGACAGGTGAGCAGGAGAGGAGTGAGTCCATCGAAACGTTCAGGGCAAACTCCTGCACATGTTGTAATCTCAAAAAAACATTTTGCATTATAATTATGTTGCAAACATATTTGTGTAATTAAGAAATCAATAACAATAACAATCAATTTTTTTTTTTGCTGTGGTATCAAAACAGGTATTGGTATGGTTCCATTTTCACTAGTATCATATTGAAGTTTAACATTTTGGTATGGTGACAACCCTAGTCATGAGTTGGTTGAGACTAAGTCCAAGTCGAGACCAAAGTCATTGAGACAAAACAAGATTTAGAGACTAAGAAAATCTACACTTAACTGTCCAATCGAGTCTGGACTTATTTGGACATAAATGTCAGAGTCTATTCTTTACTGATCTGAGTGAATTTTAATCAAACAACTTTGGACAAGTCCAAAAGAAGTCCCAAGTCATTAAGAGAAGTCCAAGGGAAATATTAAGTCCAATTAAGCCCAATGTCAATTCCAATCAAAAATTTGAAGCTTTTAAAGTAAAGTCAAAACAATAAGTAGGTCAGCAGATCTTTTATGAAACTACAAAATTAGGATTTCATAGAAAAATCTGGTCCTAAAAGAGTTGAGTCCAAAGAAAGTCAGGCAAGTCCAAGTCCTTATTTTTGTCAACCACATCGGCTCTCACGCCCACAGCTCATCAAATGAGTGAACCCAACATTCATTTGATTGGTGCTGAATGTGAAACGGAGCTTGCTGCACATGTAGAGAAATCATAAACATAATGATTCCCAAAGTGAGCCTCACACCTATAAATATGCAACAAGCAAATTAAACGTGAGTGAGTGTGCATGTGAACATACGTGGTGTTTCACAACCTTGAAAAAAAAAAAAGACGAGCGCAGAGCATTAAATAATTTAAAAGCTACAGTGGGGGGAAATTCAACAAAACTAATAATAGCCTATCTGCTGCTGTGAAACTTCATTACTGCTGCAGAAATCTAGAGGCGAGTCACACAGACTTTATCCATCCAGGGACAAGAAGCAGGAAAACTTTCAGTCCCAATGGCCCTCCCAACTTTTTGAGGCGTGATGCGTCTTCTACTCTTCTATCAACAAACCCAGTTTACTGATCCAGAGTGGAGAAAAGTTGGAAGAGAAACTTAAAGTTATAGAAGAAGCTTGGGACAAAACAAAAGGACGACAGAAGCTGCAGGAGAGTTTAGATAGTTGAACGCTTTGGGGAATTTAAGAATATGCGGAAATGCAACTAGAATACAGTCTTGTTGCACAACCACACAAACAAGTGAGACAAAATACACTGAGAAGATGAAGGAATAGATAAATGCATGTGTGCATTGGGAGTTACTGCAACCCCTTATTTTCCCATCTTTACATGCACAAACATGATTAACGTAAAGATTCAGGCTAAACTGTGATAATTGAAACTCATGTAAACACCTTAACAGGCTTATCTGAGTCTGCTTAAGGTCCAAATCAGTGACAGCATAACTAGATTAACAGGATTAGATTACATAAACCTTTTGAAATTACTTTGGAGAGGATAGGTAACACCTTTTCAGTCTGATTCTTCTTACTCTGCTGTTACACATGAAAGGGTTGGGGGGGGGGGGGGTAAAATGTACACAAAAGACAGAGTCATATAAATAAAGTAGAAATATTAAATTTTAAATATTCACTGGTGTGGGTTGTTACAGAGAAACCCCTCGATTTTACTTTCAACTTATACTGTTTTGCTACTTTTGTAGGGCATTAAGTCGATCAACTTTGCAATAAGCTAACAGTTTCTTTGCATAGACTCTATATTACTATGGACAGCATTTCTAAGTCTCCTTATGTTGTTGTGAAATGAAGCCGCAACAACTCTGCGACGGACGCTTACATGTTACTTTGCCATGTTTTTCTAAACACTAATATGTGTCCCTAGCCGTCTACAAACCCCCCAATGATGAGAAAAGTCCATCCTCTCCGTCTTTTGCCTGCTCCACTTTTCAGAAAATGTGTGCTCAAACAGGCCGTTTGGAGATTTTCCCTTTGTGACATCACAAAGGGCAGTAACCCCTCCCCCAGGTGGGTGACACTCCCACAGCTAGGTGTTTGTTCTGCCCTCGGAGTCTGCCTTCTCACCGTAAACAATAGGGCATGGAGCGAGAAAGCCCGAGTACAGCCAAAGCCCTTCCAGAGAGGGGGCGTGGTCAGACACAGCTCATTTACATATTTAAAGGTACAGACACAGAAACAGCCTGTTCTGAGCAGGGCTGAAATAGAGGGGTTTAGAGACATGATCAAATACAGGATCAGAGTGGATTTAGAATAAGAAACTTCACACACATGTTCTGGGGAGCTCTGAGACTTATTTAAACTGGTTAAAAAGGAGTGAAATATGTGACCTTTAAATCTGAAAAAAACTAAACATGTAGACCCCATATAGTCGAATCTTTGACGATCCGTTCAAGAGAGCCTCAGTCGACTGTGTGGAGTTTGCATGCTTGGTTTCCACACATTCAGTTAGCAAAGTACTGGCCCAAACGTCTACGTCGAGTCCACAAAACAACATCTGAGTTATCATTCTTACAACACCATTTCGAAGGCCATTGCTTTTTATGACGGTCATACTTGCAAAGGATTCAATACTTCATTACAAATCCATCCATAAACAGCCATCATCTGTAAAAAATCTCATCATCTTCATAAATGATTTAGTTTACGGCACTCACACTGAATAATTGACATCATTCTTCACACTAAAGGCTGATGGATGAAATGAAAAAAAAAGCATAAAGACACAGAGATCAAACTGGTGTTTACTGCAAAACTAAAATAGCGGACTGACGAAAACAACAACAAAGCGTTGGACGCAGAGTAGCAGTTAATTAAAATGAAGTGTATAAGTGCATGTCTATTTTTTTACACAACAGATGGGAATGTAGCTTCAAAAATCGCCGTCATGCTTTGTAAACGTTGTGTAAAAATGAAGAGAAAATGTTGCATATTGGATTCTGCTTCTCTATTATCTAGTCTACTCTCCAGTGTGCAAATACGTTGAAGTATGCATGAGGTGCACACATATTTTCATGGCATGTTCTCTCTGTATAAATACAAATTAATTAGTTAAATATGGTGTTTGCAGGATTTTTGTGCATATGCATGAAGAGTTTTTTGCTCCTGGTTGAGACAATGACACATGAGACTGTACGTTTGGAAATATAAAAAAAACTATGCAGTGACTTTGCGCCAACACATGATGTTTTAGGGCTGTCATGGGATATATAGGAACCAGCAGGGTTATGTGACGGAAAGGAGGAGGTTGCTGATAAGGAAAGGGAAACCTCGCTCTTCGGGGTCTCTTGCTAAGAGGATTACAGAGAAGCCTGCAGAGTTGGCTGGAAAACGCTGGCTCCTGTTACACCTCTCCCCCTTAAACTCTGCTTACACACTGGGTGAGCACCAGCACGTGCACACACACAGATACAGAATCCCCCCTGAAGGTAATACCCTACATTTCTCCACAGCGGTAACAGGGGAGCCATGTTTCTGAAGATATTCTGCAGGATGGTGGGATACCCTGATTGGGGAAGGGGGCACAGTTTGAGCTGTGAGGATTTAAGTGTGGAAAATAATGTGAGATCTGATGACGGGGTGTTCAGCTGAGACAGCACAGAGCGATTAGAGGAGGGGATGGGTGATCTGCGGCCCCCCTTTAACCACAGAATAGAAAATGCTCAGTCATCAGTGAACTAAACTAGGTATGGCAAACAAGAGCAACATCAGTATTTCGTCTGAAAGGCTTGGTTGGTTTTATTTCTGGAGTGTGTGCATGATTTGTGTCGACCTATTTGAAGGATTCTGCAAGATTTTTAATGCATTCAGTAAGATTTGGAAAGAAAAAAAAGGACGAAACAAATAGAGAAAGGAAAGTAAATAAAAAATGAGTTTAAAGGAGAAGAGGGGAGGAAAGGAGACGAGGACACAAGGTTGCAGGAGCAGTATGGGGAGGACAGAGAGAAGGAAAGGAGAGAAGGAAACAAGAGGAAAGGAATTTTCAAAAACAAAAGGAGGGGAGGGGATGAGAGGAGAAGAGAGGAGAGGAGAGGAGAGGAGAGGAGAGGAGAGGAGAGGAGATGGGAGGGGAGAGGAGAGGAGAGGAGAGGACAGGAGAGGAGGAGGGGAGAGGAGAGGAGAGGAGATGGGAGGGGAGAGGAGAGGAGAGGAGAGGAGATGGGAGGGGAGAGGAGAGGAGGGGATGAGAGGAGAGGAGAGGAGAGGAGAGGAGGAGGGGAGAGGAGAGGAGAGGAGAGGAGAGGAGAGGGGAGGAGGGAGGAGAGAGGAGAGGAGAGGAGAGGAGAGGAGAGGAGAGGAGATGGGAGGGGAGAGGAGAGGAGAGGAGGAGGGGAGAGGAGAGGAGAGGAGAGGGGAGGAGAGGAGAGGAGATGGGAGGGGAGGGGAGAGGAGAGGAGAGGAGAGGAGAGGAGAGGAGAGGAGAGGAGAGGAGAGGAGAGGAGAGGAGAGGAGAGGAGAATGAAAGAAAAAATAATGAAAGGAAGGGAGAGGAAAGGGAAGTAATAAGGAAAGGAGGGAAGTAAGGAAAGGGATACAGAAAGGATGAGGGTCAAAGGAGTAGACTTTGAGAAGAGAAAGAAGGAATGGGAGGATATAAGGAGTTGAAAATGAAAGGAGAAGGACGGAGAGACAAGAGAGGGGAAAAAAAGAAGAGATAGAAGAAAGAAGTCAAGAGGAAAAAGTGATGAGGAAGAAAACAAGATAAGAAGAAGGGAAGGGGAAATAGAAAAGATACTGCAACAGGAGATTAGTGAGCAATCAAGTGAGATAATGGAGTTAGTAAAGACGTAGGAGAGAAGGAGGAAACAGTGAAGGGGATGAGGAAAGAAGGAAACAAAAGAGGAGAAGAGGAGTTGTCGAGTCAGCACCGAGCGTGAGAGAAAAGTTTCATCCATAAATGATGATGTGAATCATTGATCTGCACCTCAGACTGCAGCTCGTCTGTCAGCACAGTGTCACCGACTTCACCATAACCTCTTAGTCGCACATCAAAGATCCTCTCAGCGCTGTGAGCTTAACTCGGATACAGAACCAAAAAACACTTTCCTGGTGAATGAAGACAAGATTCCACTGCGAGGAAACACACAGAGAAGGACGTCGAAAACAAGGATGCTACATCTGTGCTGGATGTTTTCAGAGTGACTGAAGCAGTCTTCATGTTACTCGTTTACTGCTGTACACACACACACACACACACACACACACACACACACACACACACACACACACACACACACACACACACACACACACACACACACACACACACACACACACACACACACACACACACACACACACACACACACACAGAGCGCTTGTTGTCCACTCAGCGGAGGAGTCAGGTTCACCCACTCTCAGATATCACTGTGGCCGCAGAAACTAGACCCCTTTAAATAAAACATGAGTGTTGATTGGTCAGAGAGGCTCTGTTTGTGGGCATATGATACAGGCAGATGAGAAGGCAGATAAGGTGACGGCAGAACAGGGCCATCACATCATTTGTATGAAAACTCAAACTGATGCATTCTAAAGATACGGCCCATTATTCTGGCTAGAATTAATCTTAAAGGAGCAGAGGGATAAAAGCTCATATCACATATTATTCTCCTTTTCAACCAGTTTCAATAAGTCTCAGAGCTCCCCAGAACATGTCTGTGAAGTTTCTTGTTCTAAATCCACTCTGATCCTGTATTTGATCATGCCTATAAACCCCTCTATTTCAGCCCTGCTCAGAACAGGCTGTTTCTGTGTCTGTACCTTTAAATATGTAAATGAGCTGTGTCTGACCACGCCCCCTCTCTGGTAGGGTGTCTCAGGCTTTCTCGCTCCATGTTCTATTGTTTACGGTGAGAAGGCAGACTCAGAGGGCAGAACAAACACCTAGCTGTGGGAGTGTCACCCACCTGGGGGGAGGGGCTACTGCCCTTTGTGATGTCACAAAGGGAAAATCTCCAAACGGCCTGTTCGTGCACACATTTTCTGACAAGTGGAGCAGGCAACAGATGGAGAGGATGGAAGGTAAATAGGAAAGAGAGGAGAGAAGGAGAAAAAAGAAAAGGAGAGGATGAGGAACGTAAAGAGAAAGTTTGTGTTTTTATTCTGCATAAAAACACAAAATCTGTACACAGGGACAAGGTTTGGATATCATGGGTGTCCTGATTTTCGATGCATCCAACAATCTGCTCTTTGATGTCATCTTTCATCTCCAACTCCGGCTGTCTGTTTTCAAGTTTCCAGTCAGACTGTAAACGAAGGCAATGCATGAAACAGACATCCTGAACCGCTAACGGCCGGCTGCACTGAAAGGCACAAAAAGTTAGCTGATGGTTTATGTCAGCCTCTAACTTATAAAATGTAGGGCTGTCAGCATTAAGTAGTCAATCACGATTAATTAAGGTCTGAAATATATGCATTAATTGTTTTAATCGCATGCTATTTTGTCCCTTCAGGCGCACCGTAGATAGTCGTCCTCAGTGTCTCCCTGTAGTCACAGTGATGTTAAAGAAGGACACTCCTGTGTCTTTGAATGTCTCATTTCACTTTAACAAACTCTCAGACAGCTCACCTGACGAGTCCATATTAACATCCACCTTATGACATCACACATTGACCTATGACATCACACATTGACTTATGACATCACACATTGACCTTTGCTACCGTTCCTTTGAGCTGTACAACTTCAGTTTCTGATCTGTAACACGTTCCTCTTTTTTCGAGGTTAAGTTAATGTCTCAACCTTCGATCTACCAGAAGGTTACTTACTTTATTTCAAAATAAAAGCGGGGTTGAATTTAAACAGCAAGCAAAGTACTCTCAACTTAAGACAAAAATTCAAAATAAAAGCCTGACAATTAATTTTTTTTTAAATGCAAAATAATTTAATTTCAAACTATCAAGCTATATTGAAATGTAGCGATTAATCGTGATTTATAAATGTAATTGTTTGACAGCCCGAATCAAATGTAATCATAACTCTGTATCAGTAAGTATCAACTAAAGCTATTAAACATGTGCGGGAGTATATTCCTAATAATTCTCTCTGATGTGAAGCAGAATACGAGTAAAGAGGTGGATTAAAAGGAATGACTTCAGTGAAAGTTCCTAAAAACTGTGGGGGCGCCGGTAGCCTTTTGGTTAGTGCACATGCTCCATGTGTGGAGGTTATGGTCCATTTCTGACTCCACTGTCCTGTCTCTAAAATAAAGGTGGAAAAAGCTCCAAAAAAACAAACCTTTAAAAAGTACTTATCTGTGCCTGACTGTACTTTTCACCACCGCTCAAACGCACCAAACGAAGAGTCTAATGTCTGAGGACTGGATGCAGCTGATCGATGCAGACTGAGTGAGTCGGGGTTCAGGACCTGAGTCCAGTCAGTGTATCGAGTTTATTGAGCGTGTCAACAGCAGTGACAGAGCGAAGTCAGCGGTCCACAAAAAGAAACAGCTGAACATTTCCATCAGCTAGAAGAATAAAAAAGGACTTCTGCTTCTTTAATTTACTAAAGGAAAAGAAAAAAAACGGTCAAGTGTGTGTTCGTCCTTTTATCTAAAATTGCATCACATCATCGTCTGCTTTTTTCTTTTAAAAAATGAATTTCACTCCGAATAGAATCAAAGACTTCCTGGTGCTTTCTTTCAAGTCTGCAAAGAGAAGTGCGGAGATGAAATAATTCAAAAGAGGGAGAAAGTGAGGGCTATTTCCAGCATCTCCTAAACTTAATTTTTTTAGATATTCGTTTGATGAAACATTTGGACATGGACAGAAATAAGACAGGACAGCCCGAGTTTAACCTGCGAGGCAAAAGTCAGGGCAAAAACAAACAAATACCAAACAAGACAGATGAGTCATTCCCTGCTGTCTTTTAACGCCTGGTTCATTTGATCTCAGGCTGATAATCGTAAAACAGAAGCAGACACCGATAAATAAATCAACATTTTTATAAACTTGTCCATCGTTACTTCAGCAGTCAGAGGAAACCGTTTGGACAGATTTTAGTGATGAAATCAAAACCGAGAATGACAAAGTTTGCTGCAAAAGTTTCCAAAACTTACTCAAATGTTCCCGATTTGCATATCGTCTGTGATAAACTTTAAAGTGCACATGCTTGCTGTCCCGTGCGGTGTGTATTAAAGTGACACTGTCTGTGGTTTATTTCTGTCCTCGTGCTGCATTTTCATTAAACGACTCAAACAACACGGGCGCACTGTGAGCTCAGATTGTGGTTTGAACTGAATATGAACCTGTAATTTAAACGCAGAGTGTGGTGCACTCTCAAGTCGTTCCTTCTTCACACGGCAGACCCTCTAACTTAGCTTTTATTTGAGATGCATGTCCTCCTCTGCAATGCAAAGAAGAAGAAGGAAAGTGCCACCCTCGTACTTGTTGTCGTCTGAACACAGTGCACACTGACTTTTTTTACACCGTCATGCTCATAATGTCTTCTTTCATTCTTCCTTCATATCATTGACTCTTTTAAGTGGTGACATGAAAGCTCCTTAAACTGAAGCCAAAACTTTTTGAGGCCCCCCTAACTGGAAGATTCAGTAATAAGCCCCGCCCCCTCCATGTTAACAGATGGGACAGGAGTCAAACTATATAATCAAAAAAACACGTCTTACAACATTTTCTTAAACAAAGTTTCTGTCATCATAACGGATTCTAACCACACTGATTTACTTTCCTGAGAAGTTTAGTTTAAATCATAATATGTATATAAATATGGACAACATGTCTCCGTCTCTGTCTTGTTCTGTTGTACAAAAGTGAAGCAAAAAAAAAACAAACTCCTTTGATGCCCAGAGGGGATGGCTTCAAAACTACGACAAGAATCCGTTCTGATGTGGACTGTACCCACCTGAGGGATCGTTGATGTTTTATCAGTAAGTTAAACTTGTTGTGGTTAGCAGAAGAGGCACAACATCAACACCACAGCTCCACCAGACGATCCCCGCTGCTCAGACTCTAAAATGTTCAAGATGTCTGAGTCGAGGGGAAGGTTTGTTGGCAAAGATGCAGCGTCCATCTTTAAGTAAAGTGAATCCTTCACAGCCTTAGTTACTCCTTTTCTATTATCACCCCCATCCTCTTCTTTGGTCAGGTTTGATCGACGGTTCAAGTGAAGTCACAAGGACAATAATCAGTGTTAAGCTGAACTGAGACGAGTAGGAATCTCAATATCTTATTCCAAGATGGCGGCGTGCACAGACGCTGAAACTCGGAGCTCTCCACTGTATTTTGTTGGACTTGTACATTGGCAATAAAGATGTCTTATCAGTCATGTGAATGTGTTGTAGTTAGTGAACAGATGTTAACTTCTTACATTCTGTTCAATAATCATAGAACAGCATTCATTTCTACAGGAGTCTAAATATAAAGTTAAACTCCTATTAGCTTTGTGTCAAAGGATCCAGGCGTTGCTAACACTCTCAGGTTGGCCATGGAAAAAAAAAAATCATCATATTTAAACGTACCCAGGTTGGAAGAGGCTCGGCCCTGAGCGGCTCTGTCCTGCAGCTCCTGGGCGAGTTCTAGCTGGTGTTGGTGGTACTGACGCGCCCGCTCCAGGTCCTGAAGATCACAGGGTATTTTTATGTCATCATACTAGCAGCACATGGGTTTATGGTAAACACATAATTTAGGGTTTCTGTCAGCCAGATCCTAGGCTGGAGATATACTCGCCTTTCAACCTTGTGTACACGATGTGCTGCGTCATGAACATACATGGCTACGCACTACGTTTGTTACTGAAGGATACCTCCAGAGCAATGGTTCTCAACCGGTGAGTCTGAGAATAAATAGTTTTAAGGAGTCTATGAAGCGCTTTTTCCATCGTGCACTGATGTAAAATTTCTGGGTTTGTTTCCATTTAATTTTGCAGGTTTCCACGTCGACTTCTATGATGAAACTTATCTGTTGCTGGCTACTTTATCAGCAGGTTTGTTGCTGTGCAGAGGCAATGACCAATCGTACAGTTCTGTTTACTTGCAGACTTGGTCTATCACTTTGTCTTCAACACTTTCTGCAGCACACTGCCCCTACTGTTCATGTGCATATAGTGCATCTTGTGACTATGTCCCTTTTATTTTTTAGGAGGTCACAGCCTATGCTCCAAACAGAAGCAGTGAATCCAGGGCAGCCTTCATGCGCACATGAACGCTTAGTTAAAAGCAAGCATACCTCCGGTCTTAAACCTTACCTGCATGCATCTGGCAGCGTGCCCCAGACCAGCGTACGCCCTCATCTCGATGGCTCGGTCTCCCTGCTCCTGTGCCAGCTCCAGAACCCGCGTGTGGTATGATATCGCCTTGTCAAAGTCCCGCTGAGAGTGATACGCACTGCCAAGGTTACTGTACGCTCGCGCCTCCTCGCGACGGTTCTCCAAAGTCTGCAAATGAAAAAAAAAAGTAAGTACTCAGAAAAACAATTGTAGCTGTAACACTGCAGCTTCTGCAATCCTACAAATTCTGATACATGTCCTAAAAAAGTAAAAAAAAAAAGAATGCTAGTCCTCTCTCCAGATAAATAGTCTCCATCAGTCGGCACACATGGCTTCAAATACTGCAAATAAAAACAAGTTCAGTGCATCAGGGCTTCAACAAACAAACTTTTTAAAGGCATTGAGGTTGAAATAAAAAATCCTAACTCTTGACAAACGATTGCAAAACTCAAAACTCTAAAAAAAAGCAGATTTTCAGTGTTGAAACAAGGAGCTAAAAGCTGCAACGTTTTCAACCAAAGAGAGACAAAGTGCATGTCAAAACAAAACAACTTTCAAATCTTCTGGTAGTCAGAGGGTTTTAATAAAGTAACCCTTATTCTGGCGCACTTCTAACAGTCAACAGATGGTCAATTTGTTTGTTTTTCAAAGACAGAACTGCAAGGACTGTGATGGTTTTTGGCTCCAGTGGGCGGAATAGCTTACCATTCAAAATAAAAGACATTAAAAGTGAAATGAGCTCAGATTATTGTCTTGTGTTGTGTTTGCTCGTGTAACATTTGCACGAGGAGCTGCTCTGCGGTGCTTCAAATATTTACACGCTCAACAGCCAGTGCCCTGAATACACATGATGTTCTGGGGAAATGTGCAATGAATCTGTTATAAAAGACCGCATGTGGAAGTGGAAGAGAACACAGCACAGAATTGTGAGAACTCCTGATTCAGACATTCAGGGTTTTAAAAAAAAAAAACCTCTCCTGTTTCAATTTATCATCTTGAAACACAAATAACGCTTCGCTCCATAATTATCCTAAATCTCATTACTGGATGTAGCTGATGGCTTTTAATTCAATCAGAACTTATAGCTTGGTGATGTCTAACGGGTCTCCATACTTAGACTGCTAGAAAACAAAATATTCTCAATGAATTTATGGCTTTTTTTTAAACCAGGCAGACATATGATGAATGATTAAATCAGTCGAGTAAAAGCTTTATGGTTTAAAAAAACATCCACATTTTGTCACTCTCTGTGTTTACAAGTCTCAGAGCGCCCCTCATACATGTGTGTGAAGTTTCTTGTTTTAAATCCACTCTGATCCTGTATTTGATCATGTCTATAAACCCCTCTATTTCAGCCCTGCTCAGAACAGGCTGGTTCTGTGTCTGTACCTTTAAATATGTAAATGAGCTGTGTCTGACCACGCCCCCTCTCTTTGGAAGGGCTTTGGGTGTACTCTGTGCTTTCTCGCTCCATGTCCTATTGTTTACGGTGAGAAGGCAGACTCAGAGGGTCAGAACAAACACCTAGCTGTGGGAGTGTCACCCACCTGGGGGAGGGGCTACTGCCCTTTGTGATGTCATGAAGGGAAAACCTCCAAACGGCCTGTTTGAGCACACATTTTCTGAAAAGTGGAGCAGGGAAAAGACGGAGAGGATGGACTTTTCTCATCATTGTGGGGTTTGTAGACAGACTAGAGACACATATTAGTTTTATTTTGAGAGACCATTAACTGCCTGAAAAGTTTGAGAAGATGCAAAGTTCCTCCCCCCATTTGGAACATTAGAGATCATGACTTGTCATGTCTTCAGTCTGGTCTTAAAAAAGCCCAAAGAAGGGGGACACTTCATACTGAGAGGAAGATTATTCCAGATCTTCAGGGAAGCTACAGAAAATGCACGATCACCCTTTCCCTCCAGACACGTCCGAGGAACATCCCGGAGCAGCTGGTCTGATGACCTGAGAGTTCTGTTTGGGGGAGGGGGGAAGGGGGGGGGGGGTTACCTTCGAGATGTCGAGGTGCTGCTCGTGGCACTGCACAGCGTTGGTGAAGTCTCCCAGCGCGGTGTACACGGCGCCCATGTTCCCCAGCTGGCGGGCCTCAGACAGCTGACACTGTCGCTGTCGAGCCAGCAGCACACACTGCTTGTGACTCGCCAACGCGTTGGGGTAGTCGCCGATCGCCGTGTACACATGACCCAGACTGCTGAGAGCGTCAGACGCCGCCTGGAAATTACACAAACACACACACACACACACACACACACACACACACACACACACACACACACACACACACACACCTTTAGTTTAGTACCTGGAGCTCAGCAGAGACGATCAAACACAAACTCTTGATTAGACACACGAGATAAATGAGAAGCGCTCGCTCCAGTCCTGCTCTGGCTTTAGTCGTTTCAAACCAGCAGGACTCATTTGCAGCACTAATCTTCAGGTTATTGGTATTGATCTGCGTTCAATCAGCGGCGTCGTGGGAAATATTCGTCAGGAAGTCAGTTTCAAATTAAGCAGAAAAATGGAGACAAAAGCACCACGGTCCGTATTGACATGTTGCCCATTTATCTCTTTGTGCTGCTGAGTCTCTGAAGATGAGAACAAATAGATTTGTAATCACACTTTTCTGAGACACGACTCCACTGCTTAAAGATATTTAGAGACGTGTTGCACACATAGATATCACAGCCGTATAGGCTACCACAAAGCTCACAACAATCAAACTGTGTATCATTCGATAGACAGATTATTTGATATATTGTACAGCAAGACAAATTCTACAATTCTGCTCAACACATCTTAAATCTGCACACACAGTAAAATGCATCTATCAACAAACCCCGTCCTGATGTTTAGAAACTCCCTGCTGAATGATATCAGGCAGTCACACCTTGGGGTTCAGCAGTGGAACATGCAGACTCATAAATGACAAAATGTGAAGTTGACCTTTTCAAAGAATAAGACAGAGACCCCTTAATGAATTTTTTGCGAGTTTAAAAAAAACCTGACTTATGAAATATTAAACAGGATGATATTAGCATGTTTGTTAGTCATTAAATTCCCTACACACTCTTGTGTTTCTCTCTGATTCAGACGAGTGTGTCATTCTGCAGAAACGTTGGAGCGAGTCTCCAGGTTGTGGACGTTTCTGTGAATCTTCATGCAAATAAAACAAGACAAATAAAACTGCAGATAAAGGTCATAAACTCCCAGTGCTGAAGAAGTGTTAGGATCCTTCATCTTTGAAAAAGTTCTGATGTCTTAAAGGGACAGTTGGGGAACTTGAGGAACTTGTCACTACATACTGTATGTATTAGCCACAAGAGATGTCGGTCAGCGCGGCGCCTTTACGGAGAGAGCGGCTGGAGTGCAGGAACAGAAGCCCTGAAGTATATTTGGAGGAATTTGGAGGTTTTATCTACAGGCCTTTGAAGATCCAGCAAATGTGTTTTCACCATTTATGTTGATATGTGAAAATCAAATTTTGACGACCTCTCATTTTATTTCAGGTAATTTTAATTTAATTAATTATTAGCAAAGATTCTAGGCATTCTTGGGCCCTGGTGGCCTAATGGTTGGTGTGTGCGCCCCATTTACCGAGGCTATAGTCCTCAAAGCGAGCAACCGACCTTAGTTGCTCAAGGTTTCAATCCGACCTGTGGCTCCTTTCTTGCATGTCTCTCTCTTTCCCTGACTTCGGACTCTATCCACTGTCCCATCTCTACAATAAAATGCATAAAAAGCCCTTGTTTCTGAAATATGCTCTAGAAATAAACGTGCCTTGCCTTGCCTTACTTTGCCCCATTAAAAACTCTCTAGTTAGAGAGGAACTGATCGTCTGCTCTGCTGATACTTCGGCTCAAATACCTGTGGACTGAAAAAAAAAAACAAGTACAGAAACTCCCTCTGTTAAATCAGGGACTTAAAATGCTAAAAAATGTCACTGAACAGCTAAAGTGACCTTTAGTGAAATTTCCCTCCTCTAATTAACACCCAGAAACCCTGCACCTTTCATTCCTCTTCGTGTGTGTGTGTGTGTGTGTGTGTGTGTGTGTGTGTGTGTGTGTGTGTGTGTGTGTGTGTGTGTGTGTGTGTGTGTTGTGTGTTGTGTGTGTTGTCGAAGGTAGACTGAGCTCATCCCCTGAAATCCCAATTCCCACTGAAGTGATGAGTGCAAACACATAAAATCCAGTTGACACATCTCAGAGGCAGGAGAGGGAGATTTAATAAATGACGAGAAGGCGTCTTGTGTGTGTGTGTGTGTGTACAGTCGACCGGCCAGACGAAATGTTTGATTTCCCTCAAGGACACAATGTTTCCCCTCGCACGCCAGAAAACACACCAAAAAAAATCCAATCATGTTGTGTCTGGGACTGTGAGCTGCTGCTGCGCTACGTGTGTGTGTGTGTGTGTGTGTGTGCTTATTTCTGTTATATGAAAGAGATGGAGGGACTGACAACCCTTCTGATTCTGAAATAAAATCAAAGCAAGTCAATATGCAACCCCGTCATTATGTCGTATTTTTATATAAGCTGCAGGAAATCTCATTAGGAGGGTGAAAAGAGGCGATACCTGGTAGGAGGTAAGAGACGGATCTCGAAATCTAATGAATGAAAATAGAAGAGGAGGGATGAATATAGACAGAGGGAGATTAACAGTGGCAGTGCATCTTCTGCTCCATAAACCAGCCTGCAAAGAGGACGCAGGAGGTTTTAAAAAGGGGACGCTCGATCACCCCCCCACACAAAAACAAAACGAGCTTTTAACCCTCAGCGTGGGACAGAAGAAGAAGAAGGAGAAGAAGAAGAAGGAGAAGTGTGCTCTGCTGTTTGTGTCAAGAGGGAAATGAAATATCTGAGTTCACTTGATGGTTAATGGTTGGTCTGATTGAGCAAACTCAATCTGTCCGAACGTGCAGAAATTACAAAGACACACAAAGTTCAGATTGATTTGGAGCCTTCACTGAACCTCTACCTCGACTGAAATGTGAGGTACAACGCTCAACTTTTATGACCCGAATTAAACTTGCATCCTAATGCTGCTTCAAATTGCTATCCTATATTTTTCTCTAAAAGAAGAATGAGCGACATGATACACATAAATAAATCATAAATCAAGTCTGTCCTGTGTAAATGTGTCTCTGAGTCATGACTGTCTACCATGAGGGAGAAGCTCGAGTCCCGCTGGCTGTGTTGTTGTTTACATGGACGGGACGGCCGGCTCCTCCCCTTCTGTATAAAAGCTGTTTTAGTCAAGAACTAGAGAGAAGAAGAAGAAGAACATACTCACTGATTATTTGGATGTCAAGTAGGTTTTTTAGATCATTCTGTGTCAATTTATGTGCAATGTGAAGCCAAGAGCTAACTAAAGAGCGCTAACATTAACATGCTAACACAACAGTGCAGGACACAGGCGATTGCAGCTCGAGCAAAGGACAATTTTGTACGCCGCTTGTGTTTAACGGTGCTTCATTATGATGTGTTCCATTTGATTAGTCCTTTTTGCAAAAGCAAGGGGAGGGGGGTTGGAGGTGTGTCGTAGGAGGAGAGCAGCAGTTTGTTTTGGTTTAATACTGCTGCTCAAGGGCGACATCTACTGGACCCTTTGTGGAAACGGCCAGGTGGTCAGCCGGATCAGCCACGCCCTCAAATATGATGAACTCTTATCCTTCATAAAATCTAAACGAATGAGTTAAATAACATTTGCACAGTTGACATTTTAATACAGGGTGTTTATGGGACTTCCAGGTCTTTTGGAACCTGCCTCTAGTGGACACTCATGGAACTGCAGTTTTCTGCATTTTCTATATTTTTGGAGGATGCTGCTTTGTTTTCTGTTTTGCATTTTTTTTTTAAATCATTCCCAATAATAATGTTTCATTATATGATAAAGATTATTCAACATTTCTACATTTCCAGAAATAAAAATGGAATAAAAAATGGAATTAGAAGGACAAAGATGAAGGAAAGTTTGCGTGAAGGAGAAGAGAAATGCAAACAAATGAAGGCAGAAGAAGGAGAGTTATATGTGGCTTATGATAACAAGCTACTTGTTTAACCTCAGAGGGAAAAACTCCAAACACTATTCCAAACTTAACCTCATTATTAGTTGCACAAGTTTCTTAAGTTATTATAAAAATAATAAAAATAAATGTGTTTCCATCAATAACATTTTCTACAAGCAGCAACTCTGATTGATTGAAGTTTTCTACAGTAGGGTTGAGCTACTTTTACTGAAAGAAACCGTAAGAAACTTTAACTTTGTGCTAGTTTATCTTATAAGAAAAGGGAAACAACTCTAAAAACCTAAAAATTGTGTAATTGGATTGGAAAATCTTTATCGTCCCAGAGGGGCATACAGGCACTACACATGATACAAAGAGCACAAAGACTTAAATACACATGTATGAAACATAACTCCCATGGATGTCATCATGATGGACTTTAAACTGGCAGACCTCATTTCACTTCAAGACTTTAGCTTTATCTTAAAATACCAAAAAAAAACGGGAGACTGAAGTGTTTCTGAATTGTAATCTGTGATCACGACTCTGCACTTTATCTGCTCTTAACCTAATGTTTGTAAAATGTTTCTTAATCATGTCATATTTATCATGACGTGTGCTGCTGCTGCCCTCTTGGCCAGGTCACAATTATGAAAAGAGCTCTTGATGTCAATGGGTTAATTACCTGGTGAAATAAAAAAAATACAAATAAAATGGATGAGTGAGATAAGAGACTCAAAGACAAACAGTCCATGATGTTTTATTTGTTTTACTGTTAACTTTAGCCAATCTTTGTCTCGGTTGTTTCTCTTGTCTCTGTTCATTGGATGATTGCTGCACTGTTGTTTTATTTTTCATGCTTTTTTTAAAAGGATTTTAATTGTTGTGTATTTGACTGTTGGGATTTTTCTTTTTTTCTGTAAAGCACTTTGTGATGTTGGTTTGTGCTTTCTAAATAAACTTTATTATTATTATTATATTATTATTATTTTAGTGCCCACAGCTTTTTTTTTAAACCCATCTACTGATTGGACACATGACCTCAGGTATCTGATTGGTTTTGCCCTCCTAACAGAAGTGAACCTCCTTCCTGTCGGCAGACGTCTAAACTCTGCATGCAGCGAGGGCTGAGGGTCTTACGATGCTGCTTCCATTAGATGTAGCCTAAAGGTTTGTTTTATTGGCAAAATGCAAAGAATTAAAAATACTGTGATACATATTTCTGCTTGTTAGAGGACTTTAAAGTGTAAAAAGATGATGATTGTAAATGATGGAACACCTGTTGAGTTTTGTTAAACACTATTGCAAACTAGGTGTGGTGTTTTCTTTTCTGTGTCCGTCCCTGTAGGCTGCACATCATCTCTCTGCACGTTGTGTGTTTGTTTGGAAGCTCGCTGTCTGGAAACACTCACACACACACACACACACACACACACACACACACACACACACACACACACAGACACACAGAGACAGAGAGACGCAAACAAACAATTGTTTGTAACATTGCAAGGCAAACACACGGTGGGAGATATGGATTTGTGTTGATGTCCATGTTTCAGTCGCCTGCAGGATGCTCACCTGCGGAGGAGAAGCTCAATAATCGTCTGTCAACAACCCAGACAGACGACTGTGTGTGTGTGTGTGTGTGTGTGTGTGTGTGTGTGTGTGGTGCGTTGACTGCTCCAAGTCAAACACGGAAAACAGATGAAGAAGAAACTCTTCCGTCTGGTTTCGATCCTGAGCTACGGGGTGAACAGGATTCATGACAAACTAGACGGTGTGTGTGTGTGTGTGTGTGTGTGTGTGTGTGTGTGTGTGTGACAAACAAGGTGAAAAAACACATCCACACACCAGATTCATGTTAATCTCTCACTGATTTTCAGGGAGAAACAGGAAGTGGTTACGGATCACAAACTGACGTCAAACAGTGCAAAGGAACGGTCAATGTGTGATGTCATAAGGTCAATGTGTGATGTCATGAGGTCAATGTGTGATGTCATAAGGTCAATGTGTGATGTCATGAGGTCAATGTGTGATGTCATGAGGTCAATGTGTGATGTCATAAGGTCAATATGTGATGTCATAAGGTCAATGTGTGATGTCATAAGGTCAATGTGTGATGTCATGAGGTCAATGTGTGATGTCATCAGGTCAATGTGTGATGTCATCAGGTGGACTCGTCAGCTGAGCTGTCTGAGAGTTTGTTGAAGTGAAATGAGACGTTCAAAGACGCAGCAGTGTCCTTCTTTTACATCACTGTGACTACAGGGAGACACTGAGGACGGTGAGCAAGAAGGGACAAACTTGGTCTTAATTGATGACAGCTCTAGTTTGAAGTATTTCCTTAATTGTTTCAGTTTTCAGTTTTGGAGGTTTGCCTGGTTTCCCCCTTATCGTGTGTATCCTGTTTTCACACAAACTCATTTTTACATTTTTTCCTGTCCTCTGACCACATTGAGCAACCTGTCATCCACCTTTCCTCCCCGTGTTCTCAGTAACATTAAACCGTATAGTGATGTCATTTACTTTCTGTGCAAACCCAAAAAAACTAAAGCAAACGTGAAACTATCGACACGTTACACGAGAGAAATCAATCGATGAACAGTCTGAGTCGAACATTATGGATTAACACACAAAATGTGGAGTTGATTATTTTTCTTGTAAAATATTAAAGAAACAATAAAAATATTCTACGAGACGCGCCACGGGCACAGAATCACCAGATTAAAGAAAATATTAAATCCATTGAGACGTAATTGGATCTGCCATGACACCGTGCGGTTTATTTACAGCGTGTCGATGCTGGCACACACACACACACACACACACACACACACACACACACACACACACACACACACACACACACACACACACACACACACACACAAGCTGACAGCTCTACTTTGTGTCTGGAGACATAAAGGGGCCAAAGAATAATCTGCAGCAGCGATCTAATTAAAGACACTTTTCACAACTGTCCAAAGAGTTTGAGAAGAAAGACGCTGAGTTTAGTTTCTCCCCCGAGGCGACCAAAAAGAAAAACTGTTTTCAGATCATTCACAGAGACGGAGGGAGCGGTTAGAGAGGATCACTGAGAGGATCCAAACGAGCTGTGATCATCTGGAGGAACCCTGATGTCACTGCTTTATGTTTTTATTTTCTTTGAGTGTTTTTAATTTTCTATCAGGCAGCATCAGAGATTATTATAAAGTGGGTAAATCCTGCAAATTTACAAGACAAACCAATGTGCAAGTGGAAATAAATACGTTTTGTTAACGACTTAAAAATACCTCAATATTAATAATAATAAAGTGTTGATTGTATGTACTGTATGTATAACTGTGGTGTTGATTGTATTCCCTCAGTGCCACTGCTTACATCAGATTATATTACCCAGCATGCAGTATGAGGTTCATTATCCTGGCAGGTGTGATCAAAAGTAAAGGAAGTAGAATGAACGTCATCTCTCAGCTCTGTTAATTATAAACTGTGTGAATTTTCTGTGTGAAGTTTGTGGTCTGTGTTACGTGCAGCCCTTGTTCTCGCTCTCCTTTTCTGGTCTCCCTCCTCCCCTCTACCTGTCATACACCTGAGAGCAATGTTGCGCTCAGGGAGGAGGCGGAGGAGGAGGAGGAGGGGCGTTTAGAGGAGCCGGGGGTTGGGAGAGACGGGGCACATTCTGGTGAGAGGTGCTCGTTTCTTTTGTCGTTTAAATGTTCCCCGTTGCTTCCTCCCTGTTTGTTTAAATGTTCCCCCCATGCATGTCCAGATTCCTGGGTTTTGTTATTTTAGTTTGAGCTGGAGACCCCGGTAGTCCTATTCTCGATTGTTTGAGTTTCAGTAGATTAGGTTGTTATTAGGTCGTTTATTAGGTTTCTTAAATTATAATATTTCCTGAGGGGGGGTGGAGCTTATTTAGATAAAGCTTGGGGTTTAAAACTCGACATCATCATCATCATCATCATCATCAACCTTTATTTAAGTTCTCGGAGAGATCATTGAGGGCGACCCCTCATTTACAATGATGCCGAGAAAACAAACATAAATGATGAACAACGAGAAATGAGATAAATATTGAATATATTGTGTGGCGCCCCCCTTTTTTGCATGTTTTGGTCTCCTATTTCTGAGCCGCCTTTGGTTAACTTTACGGTACGTTAAGGAGGCCGTAACAGTCTGTTGAAGTGTGAAATGTTTTTAAAAAATGGTACGAGCTGCCGTTCACACACTCACACTCCAGAAGGTAGGAGCTGCTTCCTCTCATTGGACGCTTTTTAAAGAGGATGTTGAATGATGTGGAGGCGGACACATCTGGCTGTAGGTGTTCTCCCTGATGTGTTTGTGGGAGATCTTGACTGAAAAATGTGCTTCTTAAATTTGTTATTTGTGTCTTTTAATGTCTGATGTATTGTTTTAGATTTGTATGTGTGGCTGCTCGTTGTTTGTGTGACACGCTCTAAATTGTGCTGCTGTGTTTCTCGGCCAGGACACTCTTAAAAAAAGAGAGTTTTCATCTCAATGAGTGTCTTTCCTGGTTAAATTCAGGTTCTTTCAATTTTGTTTTTAAATGACATCATCACATTGAATGACTTCTCGAAGCATCCCCAACTGAGATCGACTTCCAGCGCCCCTGTTCCAATCCAAGACGAAGCCTTTGTTATTCTTTATATGCTCTTTTAAAAGGATGCAGAAATCGTTCACTGAGCTCATGCTTCATCGTCTTTCCCCCCGAAAAGAGCAAGATGACAAAGAGAAACATTGGTCGAAACATTGGCTATTACATTTTTGTGGCATTAAGTAAGTGTGGAAAATGAAGACAATAAAAATGCTTTCTTCCCAAAACTGGACTGTGATTTAAAAAAATCACTTGGAGGGGATTTATGCAGAAACCCAACATGTGACCACTTGGATCTGGATCTTTTGACGCTATACTTCTTATGTACATTATTTTAGGAAAATGCAGGAATTCTTTAGCTACTGTATATTTCATGTGCATGTATGTCAAACATGCTAACTTGTAAAACAAAAAATTAAAATAGTGGAACTCTGCTCTAAAAAAAAAAACAAGTACCAAGCAGCACACATCATGCAAACGTACCTCTCTGTCCTTGAGCTTCATAGCTAGCACCAGCTGGTTTCTGTGATTGGCCAGAGCTTCTCTGTAACTTCCTTTGGAGAAGAGGGCGGAGCCAAGGTTCCCGTGAGCCCTGCATTCACCTGACTGATCACCTGTGGGCGAGACATTCATTACCACTGTGTCACGTCGTCATTGCTGTTCGCTCTCTTTCTCCTCCTTCCCCTTACCTAAAGTCTTGGTCACCTCCAGGTCCTGCTGCATGTACGCCATACTCTTCTCGGTGTTTCCCAGGGACCAGTAGGCGGAGCTTAGGGCGGAGAAGACGGATCCGCGCAGCTTTAGGGAACACGTGCCGATCTTAAGTCCCGCCTCCAGCACGACGACGGAGGCGCCGTGGAAACTGTGAGTCAGCAGCTCCTGGCCGATGACGGAGACGACCACGAATGGGCTTTTATCCAGCTTCATCTTCTGGAGCTGCTGGTAGGTCGGCTCGAGAGAGTCTGATGAGAGGAAGGATGGCATCAAACAAATCACTTGAGAATCGAGCTTTAAAGACAAATCTTATTTTTTTTTAGGCATGAAGACTTTGAAACAGTAACTTTGAGTCCACGGGGTTAAAAAAATAAAGATATAAAAAAACAGACATAAAGCCTCAAGCAGTGAGCTCTACATGTGTCTGTGGATGAATCGTGCTCTCTCTAGACAGAGCCTAGGATGAACTTAAGATGTGGATTTACTCTCTTTTTCAAAGTGAAGCCAATTAGGAAGTGGATTAAACCAGCATTCTTTCAAATCACCAGCAGGGGGCGACTTGATAATCATAATAATAATAACTAGCCTCCTTCACACTTGATTTATTATCGGGTCTCAATCTGTAGTCCTGTGTCTTCTTCAGTGCGGCACGTTGTTCATTCTGTTAATCATGTCTTCATTCAGAGAACAAGAGACAATCCAGCAGGGTATGATTTAAAGATTTGATTACAAGTCGTTACCACGGCAACACGAGGAAGGGATTTGTTCAGAGCTCTGTTGGGCCTAAAGACACTTTGAGGAGTCGACTTTAATTTGCATTCGGTTTATTTTGCTTGTAAGTCAGTGTTGCAAGTTCATTTTTCATCGGCGGTGGGGGGGGGGGTAGGAGAAGCAAAGAGAACTCCCATGATTCCCCGCCAGCCTCAGCGTCATCTTTTGTTATTGTTTTGATTGAGAGCCCCCTGGTGGCAGAATCTACATACTGCATCTTTAAATCATTGGAAAATTTAGGAGATCGTCATTTTAAGAGCACGTCTTCTATGTTCTGAGAGATTGACTCAAATTTAAGCTAAATTATTTATCTATTTTGTTGAATTCAAGTCAACAAAAATACTCTCAGCTGTTGGAAATAAATGTATCAGCTGTCTTCCACTGGATTGGACCGAGCAGCGACACAATAATGTGCATAACATTTAGCAAAAGATTGAATTTCGCCTTTTGAATTGTTCATTTTGAGGCTTAGCTAGTGCAAACATTTTCACATTTATAAACTAAACACTAAATATAAGAAACATCTCCAGCTGCAGTATATGTATGCAGATTTTGCAGATGCAGATTTTGCAGATGCGTGCAGATTTTTGAGATTATATCAAACTAATTAAATTTTTTATATATTTAGAGATAGTTAATGCATGATTTTCTGTGCAAGAGTGAAATTATGGCATCATGGCACAAAATCTACTTGTCCGGGGGAAAAAAAACTGCTGAGTGTGCATTATTATAATGAACAGTTCTGCTTAGATTACCACAGTTAAGAGGTGATAGTTATATTCAGATTGCTGTTAAAAAAGCTCAGTTTGCAGGAGAACAGAGAGTGAAGAGCCGTGCAGCTTCATCAGCTCTGACACATTCAGTTCGTTGTGAAAGCCTCAGAAGACGGCAGCCAAACTCGAGTGTGAAATACATCCCAACGTCGCCTGCAGACGTCAAACTGAGCTTATATAGACTCTGGGTGTGTGCCAGGTTTGTAGCATTAAAGTGTGTCTCATAGGCAGCTGATACATGTGTTCTCGGATATTTCATATTTTTTGAGCAGGCAGCAGTGATCAGAAAGGGAAAAGAGAGGGGGGAGAGGGTGACTTAAATCCACAGAAATAAAACAAGTTGACTCGTGTTGATCTTATGTGTCATTTCAAGGTCGCAGCCGACAGTTATGGGTTTCATTTTTTAGCTACATTAGCTCTATATGAATACCAATTACATTTCAACACTTTGATCAAAAACTGAAATATCGGAGTCAGCAGAATCTGCAGAGTCAGCTCTTTCATGAACACCTATACTCACTTTAAGCAACAATATGTAACTTTTCCATCTTAAAATAGTAGTTTTCAAAGTCGAAACAGGCAGAATAGCATCTCTCCCATGTCCCACAGAGCGCCCTCATCACCTGCTTATGTGCACGTTTGGCAGGCCGTGGTTCTCTAGCGTTTACAGCGCTACCCAGTCAGCCTGTCTCGCTTCTGTTTGATTCAACGGCTGAGGCTAAGAGACCAACGAGGACGCTGACGGATGAGGCTAAGAAGACAAAAAGAGAGAGAGCGACCGAGCAAGATGCAGAGTGAGCATCCATCACTTAAGATTGCGTAACTGTCTGTGTCATCGTCGTGTCATTTTTAGCATCTTTTACCGGGTGCAGAAAGTCATCTAACCCTAAAAATAAATCCATCTTGCTGGATTCAAGCTGCTTATCTACTGGATCAAAACGTCACACATTCCTTCCTTTTAAAGTATTTGTCTTGCAAACACTGCAGAAACCTTTATCTGCTTGCTGTAAGGCGAATTATCACACTTTTTAAGTCACTTATCCATGAAAATAAAAACTCTTCTCATGAACACTGACCCCGATACAGTCCTTTTGTATTTCACCACAGTATCTGGGTTAAAATGTCCTCTTTTTTTTTTCTTTTCGATTCAGTCCCTTGTTGATGGTCTGTGTGTGATTTGTGTGACAGAAGGCCACGGATCTGAAATTAAACGGCTCCTTACCGCCGTCTGACCCTCCGCTGTGCTGCTGTCACATCCTGCTGACTTACAACCTGTCACATCTTACGGTGAATAAAAACCCAGCCGCCCCAAGTCTGGACCAGAGAGTCTCACAGCTAGAGGGTTAAATCCATACATTTCCCAGGCAAGTCTTTCTAGTTAATCAAACACCGAGCCATGATTGTTAAGTAAGTATAGTATATTAAAGTGAAAGAACATGGACTATCTATCATATCATAATATTTTGGTGAGTGGAGTGATATTTTGGGACAAATATGAAAACTCGCCCTTGGTTGGAACACACAAGCAGAGCAGAGCAGGGACAGAAGAAAGAAGTGCACATAACTTTCTGAATTCCAAACGTCTAAATAAAGTATTTTGGAGTGGCAGGGGGCTGCAAGTGGTAAGTGCCGTTTCCTCACCGGTGTGACCCCGCCTCTGGCCGAATGACAGCTAGGCTCCACCCCCCCGCCACCCCAACAGGAAAAGCAGGAATAGACATTTGATGGAGGCTCGAGTTGGGAACAATAGTATTCCTTGTTTCCAGGTTGTACTGGAAGCTGTGGAAGGTGCACAACCACAAATAAAGGAGGGAAAGTGTTGCAGAAGTGAATCACTATTCATTCAGTTTCTCTTTTTCAAGGTTAGATAAAATGTCCTCGCTCATACCAAAGTTAAAATTCCAGAATTATTTTTCTTCCGTTTGCTTTCACACACACCTTAAACGCCCCCCATCATGCTGAGCTTCAGTTTGTGCAAAATGAGAAGAACTCCAGCTGCTGTCGTCTTCACCGACAACCACTCTGTATTTTGAAAGTGATTTGTGATGTTAAAAAACATCTAACACACGTCATCCAGAAGAAGTTGCTCGACTGCCTCTACTTTTGCCAACTTTGCCCGTCTGACGCCCTGCAGCAAACAAACCCATAAAAAAGACATCAACAGGCTCAACAGGAGACAGCTAACCCAGAGGGGGCCGGCCTCGTCCATGCTGTTAATGTGGCCTTCTCCTCGCTCCAACATGTCGCCCTTTCCCTCCTGCCTACTTAAGCATGAAGCATGAAGACTCCTGGTAACACCTGATACGTGGCTTCTTCACTTTGAGGCGTGATCGCTTTGAAGCTTACAGGAGATTTGATTTTGGGGAGGGTTGCCGCCCCCCCCTGGACAGCAGAGAGACCTCCCACTGAGCGGCAGATCTGCAGAGTGAGGCTCTGCAGTAGCTTAGTTAGGACTCTGATACATACTGTATATGACAGAGCTGCTGCCATCGATCAAGAGATGCTCCTGATTAATATCAAAAACTGACGACTGCTGTTTCCCCCGAACAGAGTCTGCTACACGTTAAAATCACAGTAAATCAGAGGCTTAGGCTTAGTCCTCTGAGAGTGGGCAGCCCAGGTTCAAATCTGACCCGTGGCCCTTTTGCGCACTTAACCCCAATCTCTCTCTCTCTCTCTCTCTCTCCGGTTTCTGACTCTATCCACTGTCCTGTCTCCAGAATAAATCTAAATAGAATTAGGTTAAGGAGTTCATTGGGGTTCTTTTCTCGAAATCTTCCAATTTATGTTGTTGGGGCGGCAGTAGCTCAGTGTGTAAGGACTTGGGATGGGAATCAGAGGGTCGTCGGTTCAAGTCCTGGCACACTCCATCATGTCTGGAAAATGGTCTGGTAGCTGGAGAGGTGCCTGAGCATTGCCGAAGTGCCCTTGAGCAAGGCACCGAACCCCAAAACTGCTCTGGAGCGCTCGCTGTGGGGCAGCCCCCCCTCACTCTGAGACCTCTTCATTAATGTCCATAGGATCCTGTTTGTGCATGTGTGTATTTCAGCCTATGTATGTGTGTGTGCTCATGTTCATTAAACAGAGTGTAAAACCCAATTTCCCCTTGAGGGATGAATAAAGTATAAATTATTATTATCGTTATCTCAGAATAAGTCTAAGGAAGAGCTCAAAACATCACTTGTTTTCCACTTATTTTCTCCCTATGTTTCATGTATAAGAAACAAAAAGCAGTGTTCATTAGGTCAGTTAGCACTAACGCCTTTTTGCTCAATCCGCCCCACCTGCATCGACACATTCTACCTCAAAGCGCAATATATTGTGAATACTCAACGAGCTAAGCCCTCCGGTGTAAAAAAAACAAAAAAAAAAACAGATGCATAAAATTCCACGTGCATAGACTTCCTCTGCAGCCTGCCAAGTAGACGTCTATTCCCAAGAAGCCGTATTGCTCTCATTCCGATACAGCTGAAGGGCAGAAAACATAATCCAGTGCCAGCTCCAGCCTGCAAACCATTCCTGATTATATGCACTCTTCCTTCATCTTGTAATGCTGTTTAGACCTGCACATTAAAGTGTAGTGTGTGAACTGTGGGGAGGATAGATCAATGACACACAAGAATCCACCTTTAAATATTTAATCAGGAGCTCCACAAGGAGCTAATTCATGCTAATAAACACGGTAGCAAGAAATAACCCAGGAGATTCACTATGTCTCCAGATTCCTGAATATGGAAAAGATATCAGAATCAGGAGTTGGATTATTAGTACATGTAATGAGATCTCTTGTCTCTGGACCAAAACAGATTTGTCTTCAGAAAAATAGTGATTGTTGCTAAACCAACTTCATACCTGACAGGTCTGCACATTAATCAGACATCTGATTGGCTCTCATTCAGAACACAGTACGGGGGCGTGAAGTAACGGTTTGTGAAGAGGGCTCAGCTCCAGCTCTCAGCCTGTCGTTAGTTTCACTGAAAGTTAGGGTGAGACAGCATTTCCAGCATGGAGGCCGCCATCGATGGGACTCCAGCACCCCCTGCATCAAAGTCTTTATATGTGATTCTTCACACTTAAATATAATATAAATCAAGTATATCCTCTGAAAATAACTCTGTGAGTCATGACTGTCTACAATGGGTGTTACACCCGAGTCCCACTGTCTGTGATGTTTTCAGAGTTTTCAGAGTCCTATCTTCACTTTGTTTACATCGCCCGGCAGGCCGGCTGACTCCTCCCCTCGTGTATAAAAGTTGTTTAATTGAGGGACTAGAGAAAAGAAGAATAACATACTGTACTCACTGCTTAACTGTGTTTCTAGATCACGCTCATTTCAGGTAAATTTACATGCAGTGTGAAGATACGGGCATAATAAAGATCGCTAGCATTAGCATGCTAACACAACGATGCAGCGCGAGTTGTTTTGGTTTCATGCTGGTGCTCAAGGGCGACATCTGCTGGATCAAAAAAAAATATAAAGCCTTTAAGAGATGAGTGACTCGGGCTTCATCCATTAATATTTACAGTCTAGGATAGTAAGAGAGGGAGGACCGAAGATGGTTAAGCGCTGGAGGGGCAGGATTAAGCTAAGGAACTCAGGTGCATCATTGAGCCCTCCATTTAGCCCCGCCCCCCCCAAGAAAATCTGAATCTAAAAGTGATGACAAACTTTCTTATTGGCTAAATCTATAATTCAGTCAAACATAGTTCTCAGTCTTTTCACATGCAGCTCTCTGCAGTGTGTTTAGAGACGACTTCACAGACTTTTAGATGTAGACAGCTGAGCATGTGAGACATGTTCTTCAACATGTGGAAACTGATGATGACTTATACTAATCCCCCTGAATCTACAGAGTTCCCTTTTTCCATTGTCTTTGAACGTCTTTTCTTCTCTTTCTATTTCATCTGACTTGCTTGTTTTATTTATCGTCTCTGTGTCATTTTCTCAGTTTCTCTTTTCTCTTATCTCCGTCTTTGTCGCATCAAACATGAATCCATTTCTTTGTGAGATCTCAATCACCAGAGGCAGCTTCTTTTTTTTTTTTTTTTGACTTTTTCAGATCTCAGTCCCAGGAGGAGCTTTTCTGAATAAAACAGAATAAAAATGTAAGTTTTAACTCGACAGTTTTCCCCAAGCTGCTACGTCTCACGCTCCTTCAACTTTCCAAACACAAAGTTTCTGCAGAGGACACAAACAGCTGTTGTTTTTTGTTTGCGTGCATCTTCTCCTTGTTTTTATACAACGTGTGGAGAGAAACGATGGAAGAAAAGGAGGAAGACAAAGACTGAACTCCGCGAACATACCTCTGAGGGGCGACTTCATGGCGGCCTCCACCATGCCGACCAGCAGCTGGAGACTCTTGGGGTCCTGGGCCAGGCCGGAGGCGAAGGCTGCGAGGGCGTCGGCATGACGACCCAGGTACTGCAGAGCAACACCCTGACGGAAGTAGGCCTGCAAGGAGACAACAGTTTACCATTAAGTGTTGAAGGATTTCATTGAGGAATCTTGTCCTTTGATTTGAGGTTTGAGGAAAACAAGCATTTGCAAAGTTGCAGTCCATGAAACCCTCAATCAGACTAACATCAGAAAACTCTTGACTTTTATTTAAACTCTTTAAACAGAAAGCATGTGCAGTAAAAAAACAAAAACAAACATATTGCTTCTCAGGTTTCCATTTGGATTTAAAGGAGCAATCGGTAAGCTATCTACTGAATTCAATCATACCCATGTATAGCTGGCTAAACACTGAAGCTTCAGTGTCCTCGCCATGGCAACCTGCTTATCACACATTGTGACAGTTTGACTTTGAGATGTGATGATCCTTTAATATTTTGTTTTAGGGGTGCCAGCCAGGTCTCTCTCTTGGCATTTAAGATAAGTCGGTTGTTTTTTGGTTGTTTTAAGTTTTAGTTGAGTTTTTTTGGGGGATTATTTGAACACAAGGTTTATACACAAACGTGTACGCCCTTACATTAAATAACAAAACCCCACAAATAAAAACTCCACAACCAATGCAATTCAAAGCAAAAATAGTCTTATATTAATGAACCACAATATAAACTCAAACGCTCAACCCACAATCAAAAAAATAACAAATACTCAACATCCCACAATCCCTCAGTCCTCACAAAGTAAAAAAAATAAACAGTCCAACTCAAAATTCCACTTCGGGGTTTTTAAATCTGTTTCAACAAAAAAGTGAGGAAAAGATCTTCATTTCAGTTCATGAAAACAAACAAAATAATGATGACATGTGCGTACTCCACCGCCCGGGTATCTCGACATTCTGTGGGAAACACTGAACCATGATCAGATTGTCTTGGCCTGACGTACTTTATCGCTAACTTTGTGCTAGCAGAGTCCCCCTGAAGGTTGCTGGAAACTCCCCGTGGCAATATCATCGAATCAGATGAATGCTGATGGGTCCTGAGGTCAATAAAGGAATCTCTACAATTTTGTCATCGGAAGTTTAACCAATGTTGGCGGCATAAACTCCAGAAATTGAGCCAAGACACCATTTGGGTTGTTCAAGTTGGAACCTTCCCTTTACTGGTATGTCGTCCAATTAGCACAACCACACCTTGGGAAGGCCGGACGCCGAGATCAAAATATATAAATGGGTGATATTATTGAGCACAAGCCTCATACATTCTTAACCACTTCCTCTGAATAAAGAGAATTTTATTTAGGTCAAACGGGTTAGAAACACCCCAGAGGTGTTCACATAACGGAAATAATTAAAAACCCCCCATTGTGCTTGAGTGTGAGTCCAACCTGCAGAGCACTGATACAGCAAGTAGTTTACACACACTGTTTCTATCTCGTGCACACACTTCATTAGGAACCCCTCGTGCATTTCACAGCAGCATTACAGACAATGAATCATGACACCAAATTCATGAGGAGGCGACGACCAAAAACTCTTCTTCCCCTCTCGCCGTTGTCCAGACTCTAACTTAATTGTGCCGTCTACCTCTCTCCCTTCCCATTCGCCGGTGCCGTGATTCTCTCTCTCTCATTTATCATCCTGCCCTCCCCTCCTCCCACTTAAACATAATCTGTCATGACACTGAATGAATGAAGACAAAGGGAGGAGGAATTCGATTACATGGCAGCTCCTGTCCCGCCTGCCACTTCTTGCAACCCGCGCCGTCTTTTGTCCTGTCCTCGTCTTCAGACGGGCTTCATTGGAACGAATGGAGCCCGGAGGTCACGTCTAATCTAATGCATTAAGCCGTTAGTCTCATGCGCTGGTGTTGGGAGCAGAATGTGAAACAGGCCGTGGTGTCATTTGAACTGTTAATTAACACAAAGTGGGATAAATGGTCGGTAATTACAGCTGCAATAATATCCCTTAAAACACTCATCACAAATGAGTCTAAGAGCAGGAGCAGCCACCATGATAATATGGTTATCTGTATTTGCCCTTACACTATGGGTGACCGTCCATCCATTGAGTCCCCACAAATATCTATAAACCCCTCATATGTCCTGGGTTGGAACAATCACTGTCCTGGTTCTAACCAAACCAAACAATACACCGTGCTTTGTCTGTATAAATGTCAATCAATGTCGTAGCCGTGGCTGTTTTACATTTTTAACCAATAGAAAAACATCACAAATGCAAGACGAGCCAAAGTTCAACACTGATTTGTCTGCACGTGTTTGTGGGTTTATTATTTATTTTAATTTTTTATTAGTCAATTTATTGAACATGTTAAGAAAATACAAACACAAAATAAAAAGGAAAAAAAACAAAACAAAAAAACAAACTAGATCCTCAGGATCCATAGCAACAAATAAATAACTCAAATAATAAAGTTCATGTTCAAACGGGTTAGGAAGAAGTTCAAAACTTCTCTGGTCCTACCCCTTCTTATTTTTGTGCATTATTCACAGAAAATTAAAAATGTTTTCATCAATCAGTGTATGATGTTGGACAAAACAAATTACGTTTTTAGACAAAAGGGTTGCGTCTGTTGCTAAGCTAGCCTAGCTTAGCATACCTGCTATATAACGACAGGTAGGTGAGCTGTCATGCCGAAAAGGAAGTCGGCATTTGCCCGAAGAGCTCGAGAAAAGTGACCAAGGATGGATATTCTGCGTTTTGTACATATTGCAAGTGTCCATTTTTAGTCGCCCACAGTGGAAATGCCAACATGCAGAGCCATATCTAAACGAGAAAGCACAGAGGGTGGGTACAGGCTGGAAGTAGCACCGTTGTGATCTGCTACAGTGAGGCGAACGCCGATGGCAACCAACTGAAAAGGGCTTCTCTGGAGGGCACCTTTTCCTACCACCGGGGGCGCCATATAGCTGAGAGAAGTTTAAAGTTGAATTCATCGTAATTTCTAAAGCTCCTGAAATTAAAGTCGACATTCGCAAAATTACAAAACGCTTCACAAACTGGGACAAAGAAGAAAAAACATTTTACAGCAGCAGCAGAAAAAAAATCAGTCAGGAAAATCTGAACTAGAGGACGGCGATCTCCGATGCCAAGTGAGCATGCTGAGGAGAGAGAGAGAGAGACAGCAGCCTGAACCTCTGACCCCCATCCAGGCTGGAGACAGGAGCAGCAGGGCTGGACTGGATTGGGATGAGGAGTCGGTCTGGTATGGAGCGGCATATGGACGCCCCACCTGTCTGCCTCCACCTCTACTTAGCGCAGCCTCTCAAATCTGTCGCACTTCACACTGATTTGGCTGCTGTACGGAGGATGCAGTGTTGTATTCTTGATTTTACCTTTACCTTGAAGCGGCAAGATAATTTCAGTCGGATGAGGATGATTATATCAAAGGCGGAGAAGTTATAATCAAAGCAAGGCGGCTATTATCTCTGCGTGACTGTCTGTCTGGGAGTGAACGTACAGCACAATAGAGGCTGGAGTTGTGTGTATGCAGGTGTGTGTGTGTGTGTGTGTGTGTGTGTGTGTGTGTCTGAGCTTTCTACCCCCGTCAACGGTGTAAACATGCCAGATCCAGACAGCAAGTGACAGCAGGAAGAGTCTACCTTCCATCACCTCCTCCATCCTGCTGCTCACACTCATCCTGCCTATTAGCTCAGTCTGGCTACGCTGCCTGCTAAGCACATGCAGGAGGTCCCGAGCCCAGACAGCCACACACACACACACACACACACACACACACACACACACACAAAAAACCTTACAAACACACTTTCAGTCTCATTTCCCCCCCCCCCCCCGCCTCTTCCTCTCAGCAGACTTCTGGAGCATCTCAGAGAAATCTTGTCAGATTAGAGTCTCTAACAGTTGTTGGTTGTTTCAGGATAAGTGTGCGCGCGTTTGCAGGTATTTCACACTGATTCCCGGTTGAGCGCTTAGACAGCCTCTTCAATATCAGCTGACAGCGCTGCGTCAGTTATAGTGAAGGGATCAATAAAAAGAGACAAGGCAAATACCGGTGATGTGATGTGCGTGTGTGTGTGTGTTTGTGTGTGTGTTTGCAGCTACAGTACTTTCATCTGTGTGTATCCAGGCTTTGTACAGGTGAGTCTCCTTTCTGTGTAGGCACAGGGAGCTCTTCTTTGTAGAAAACTAAACAAAGAAACAACGGCTGAACATTGGTGCCATCTCATCTGTAAAATTACCCTCAGTGTTAATCTTCACACCATTTAGTCATAGTCTCCTGACAAAAATGTCCTTTATATTCAGTCAGATATTAGTCATTTGTTATTGATTTAATTTAGCCAATTAGTCACTGACTAAAATTGCACATCATTTTAGTTGACGAAAATAGAAGATATTTTAGTCAACAAAATCAGACGCGAGCTTTTATTTTTATTATCAGAAGCTCCAGGGGGCGGGGCTTCATTGACCTGCAGGCTCCAGGCTGCACATTGTTGCACTCACCACACACGCACACCTTTGATGAAGTATGCTATGGTTTACAATGATTTTAGAACAGCTGAGGGGGGGGGGGCGTGATAATCCTCACTTGTAATGTCGTTTTCGTTTTGTCACATTTTCGTCAATTAGATGTTGAAGTAATATTATTCATCAAATCGTCAAATAGCGGAGTTTCGTCTCGTCATGGTCACAGTTGACTAATTTAAAAAGACAACAAATATTTTCGTCATTTATTTCGTTGATGAGATTATTTCGTTGATTA
Organism: Labrus mixtus; assembly: GCF_963584025.1. Lineage (NCBI taxonomy): Eukaryota > Metazoa > Chordata > Actinopteri > Labriformes > Labridae > Labrus > Labrus mixtus. The sequence goes on along the minus strand of NC_083628.1, from coordinate 3,013,257 downwards.
TATCGACCGATATAATCGTCAAGTCGATATAATCGGCCGATATTAGCTCATCCAGTGACTATCGGTTTCAGCTATTTTTTATCGCAGATATGCTCCGATATTTCTAGATTTATTCACCAGTGAACCAGCATTTCATTTCAGTATCATTGTATTAAACTCACAGTTCTCTTTCACCAGCAGAGGGCGCTGTATGGATTACAACGAGGATTATCACTCTGCAGAGCGTGAAGCAGTGATGCATGGTAAATGGATTTGAGCTTATATAGCGCTTGTCAAGTCTTCAGACTACTCAAAACGCTTTTACACTGCAGGTCACACCCACCCATTCACACACTGATGGTACTGGTTGCTATGTAGTATCATCCATCAGAAATAACCAATCCCATTCATGGTTAAGTGTCTTGCCCAAGGACACATCAGAAATGTTGCCCAGCTGGGGATCGAACCCTCGACCTTCCGGTTGAGAGGCGACGACTCATGCACATGTATATGTACATACGTGCAGTTATTTTCGTCTTCATTATAAATCTTTTCCACAAGTGTTTGATCCCCATTTGGCCGATCAATGCAATACATGTGTTTATCTTTATCTATGTCTACAGATTGAACATAGATCTAAGGAAGATATCTGCCGATATATCGGTATCAGATTTTTCTCTCTCGTCAATATCGATATCGGTATCAGCCCCAAAAATCACATATCGGTCGGAGACTAGTTATTACAGTTTTGTCCTAAGACGGAGATGAAACCCAATTGTTGGTGATAAATATTCAAAATCACAAACTGGTGGTTCAAGAAAGAAAGAATCAGGACAGCACCAAAGTCTTTAGATTTCATGCTCCGTGGATAATGAATATCCGACCAATATTTCAAGGGCTATCCATCCAATACTTTGTTACATATTTCAGTCTCAACAGGAGCAATGGACCAAACTAACGGCTGAAATATGATTGGTAGAGTCGAAGTAGAGACATAATGGCGACAGAATGAAGGACACAGTGAGAAAATACAGCGAGAGAGAGGTGGTTTATGTTGGAGTGTCAGAGCAAAAGGATGCACACCGGATGAACAGATGCTTCAATTACTGCTCGTAACTCACATTAATCGAGAACAGATGGCGGCACAAGTGGCTGGAGAGAGAGAGAGGGGTGGGTACGAGCGAGAGAGGATCACATAAACCAAGACATGATAGAGATTGATGCCTCGGCAAATAAGAGAATGTGCCTCAAAACACACTGACGAATCATTTCTACAGGATTGGATTGAAGCTTTTTTTTTTTTTTTTTTTACCTGGGTTGACGATGACAGAACAGATTTCAAAACGGTTTGTAGGATGTGAAAGAGAGAGACGTGACCCTGCGTGATTTATTAGAGATGGAGGTCAAAGGCGGGGCTTCCTGCAGCCCGGAGAACACTTTTTCAAAACGGTCAAATATGAAATTCAAATATGACAATTCAAGCTTTCGATACAGAGAAAAAAACAAGTTTTGTCGGCACCCTAGATTTGCGTTGTTATTAAAGGATAATTCCGTATTTTTAGAGCTTTGGTCTTATCTGGGTTTTGGCATCAGATACAATTAGATTTAACTTGACAACTTTATTGGTTAATACTGGGATAATTGGGGATTCAAAAGCAGTCCAATTGGGCGAGATACATAAGTCATAGGTTGTAAACAAGCCAAACGTTTAGCCGGAGAATCCCGACTATTTATTTGGCAGTCATAACCAAACAAGGACACAAAATGTTAGCCGTAATTGTAAAACAACTTTGTGTGAAAGGCTTGCTTTAATAGTTTGGGTAACAATTCTTTTTATATCCAACAAACATTTTGAAACCTTTGGATTTGTTATATATCTTTACATTTCTGATTGCTTGTTTCTTTGAGTCCAATCCCACAAAACAATTAACCATTAGCGAGACTCTTCACCTGAACAGCTCTCCTGATATTCAAGCAGTGAACATGGAGCTGAAGTAAAGACATACATTTCTCTGGGATCTCAAATGGTAAATGGAGAAAAACAGCGGGAGCAACTTGGGGTTAAGTGTCTTGCCCAAGGAAACATCGGACATGTGGCTGCAGGAGCTGGGGATCAAAACCCCCCTTTGGTTACCAACTGAGCCACAGCTGCACCAAATAAGGACTTTGGCTGGTGGTTTCAGGTAGTAAGCATTTTCTACAATTCTAAGTTAGCATGTTCTGCTAACTAGCTGACCACTGACAGTAGTGTAACAAAGGCCAGGGTCACTATTGTTTACATCTGTGGCATTGTTTCAAAAAGAGTACCAGTTTTGGTTTCTATTTTAGGGCACTGTTGTCATTATTAACCATGAGCATAAGAAGGGAAAGCATACAGGAAGCTGCAACAGAAACTACAATGTTGTAGGCACGGTGGGGCTTAGAGGATCGACCTGGTGAGTTCAAGTAATCGTAACAAAAATGCACGATGGCTAAGCTACAAAGATGAGTTCCAGTTGTACAGTAATGAGCTGGACCTGTCCTCTAAGATCTGTAAGTCTTCTGCTGCAGTCCTCGGAGTGTCTTTAATAAACAACAGGGATGAAGAGATGCTGATGTCATTCTGCCAATCGCTGAGAAACAGCGTTCATTTTGCCAAGTCAATACCCCACTTATCCCGCGGTAGGTGATCTAACGACATGCTGGGTGAGTTGTGAGCTGTGTGCCCGTAAACCTCGCAGTGAGTGAGATCATTATTTAAGAGCCTGAGAGGGTCTGCGGGAGTCATTAAAAACAGCAATCTGTATTGTTCGGATGCCTCTTTGTAGAAGTGAAAGCACCTTATTATCACGGGGTAAAGTATGATCAAACATAGTGAATTCTAAACCCGGCAGACCTCTTCAGTTACTCAGTGTCTGAGAATTAACGGGCCTCTCATCTTGCAGGGCGACGTGATTCAAAGCGGCTCTTCTAATAGACAAGTCGGCCTGTAAAGCACTGTGGTGGAGGAATAACGCTGCTGAGTAAGCATCTGCTCAGAAAAAGTGGACACACACAAATAAGAAACAAACAGCTGCAAAGGCCATTTGGAAAAAGAAAAAAAAGCATTTTTACTGTGAAACTGAGTCAATATGAAGGGAAAAACACTTACAGGGAAGTCTAAGTGGGAGGTAACTGATTGCTGAAGGTCCAAGACGTTCTAAGAAGCAAAAACACCTAAACAATAACGTAGAAATACTTTATGATTTCATCTAAAAGAAAATGTTCGTTTTAATTAAATTCTTAAAGGAACAATATGTCACGCTGACACCTAGTGTTTAAAATGGGTACTGCAGTCCAAACTCTAAATGTTGTAGAGAGATGTCTCCCTCCCCCCCTCTAGAGTGGATGCTCACACAGGTCACCATGTGGTGGACTCTGAAGCTTCAGTGTTTATCCAGCTCTACATGGGTCTGTAAACCTTTCTGTGTTCTAACCTCTCTCCATTTTTCAAAAAGCATCTCCAATATTGATCCTAGTTTGAGCACGTTTCTGCTCGTGGAGCTTATTAGAAACATGCAGAGGCTTTTTAGGTCGGGTACAATCACTTCTATCTGAACCACTTCTCTTGACCGCTTCCATCGCTGCAACACCTGTTGACCTGATAACTGCTCTCATATCTGGCAAACTGAGGGCCGTCCAAAACGGCAAATGTGGGGGTGCCTTAAAACCGCCTACCTTCTCTGGTCCAAACAAATCCAGACCCTTCAGTACCAGAATCTAAAGTTAGAAGGAGGACATACTGGCTGCTGTGTTGTTGTCAGAGAAGCCAGCACTTCAACATAGCATGTTTCCTTAATGTCTGATCATATAGTAAGCTCACTTTATCATTTAGTTCAGTAGATATCTTACAGATTGGTCCTTTGAGCATTACATGAATTCAGCTTGGTGTGCTTTGGCGCCCAACAAAGGTCTCTGAGTGCAACTTCACTGAAATCAGACGTCGTCCTGCTACACCATCCCTTCTTAGACTATGTAGGCACACACACACACACACACACACACACACACACACACACACACACACACACAGACCTTCTCTCTCTCCGACACTCACACACTCTCGCCAACTGTTCCTTGGCTAATCAGCATGAATATTTATCACAGCTTCACTGGGACACCAGCTAAGATGCAATAATTGAGTTGGAGTGGTCATAACCACTGTTTCCACTGGGACCAATAAAGATGTTACACGACCAGCTGTGGGCTTTTTTTTCTCGCACAGACCGGCAGAGCAAATCTAATGCCTTCAATGAAAACCGTGTGCCGCAGTGTTTTCAGAAAACTGTGAAAATGATTTAAGTGGATGCTTTTAAATTCATAAAGAGTTGACAGAAAAACCTCGGTTCTTTGAGGACAGAAGATTTTAGTGTCCTCTGTGTGTGCGTCTGTATTGATGTCAGCGTGTTCAGGTGCATGTAACATATGCAGGATCATCAGCGACGCACTCTCCCATCATATGTTTAGGGATTTGAAAATGTATGTGGAGCCAACAGATTAGGCGTCACCGTCTGTCTGATGCCGCACGACCTCCTGCCTCATTAGATGTCACCTCTCAAGTGTCGACTATCAAAACGGATGAACACGTATCCGACGTACTTCAGTGCAAAACGGCGCTCCACCTACATGAACAAAACACGCAGATCATTAACTCGGCATCCCAGCCCACACAGCTTAGGCTCAAAGTGGAGATTTAAAAGTAGTGCGGTGTTGGGCGCCGATAGCCTAGCGGTTATGTTGAACGCCCCATGTACAGAAGCTGTAGTCCTCTTTGCAGCGGCTTTGGATCCTTTCCTGCATGACATCCCCGACCCACTCCTCCTGACATTTCCTGTCTCTCTTCAGCTGTCCGCTCTAATAAAAGAACCCCCCCCCCCCCAAAAAAAAAAAACCTCATTTAAATAAAAAGTAGTTCAGTGTCTGTTAGCAATGCTTCCATTTCAGGACGATCCAGGACGTGGCCTAGATGTGTTTCCTGTTTTGTATTGTATTGAAGTGATTGACATCCACAGACATCCACTCCATCTAAAATCCACAGAAACACATTCAGTGTATATGTGTCGCAGAAAAAAAACTACCACAGGATCACTCCTTAAAGGACACATGGCCAAGCTATGACATTGAACTTTATTGATTTATGACAGCTTGAGCGTCCTGGACCCTCAAAGTTCCAGAGGGACCGACGTGTTGTTGTTTTGTCTAATAAATGGTGATGCCTAGCCAGAGTAGTGTGCAGGTTTTTTTCTTTTCATAGGCTATAGATTTAAGTCATGATAAAGTCGGATATGCAAACACCTACTATTTTACCTTCACGGAATCCTTAAAGGCTTTATATGTGATTTTTTGATCCAGCAGATGTCGCCCTTGAGCACCAGCATGAAACCAAAACAACTCGCGCTGCATTGTTGTGTTAGCATGCTAATGCTAGCGATCTTTATTATGCTCGTATCTTCACACTGCATGTAAATTTACCTGAAATGAGCGTGATCTAGAAACACAGTTAAGCAGTGAGTACAGTATGTTATTCTTCTTTTCTCTAGTCCCTCAATTAAACAACTTTTATACACGAGGGGAGGAGTCAGCCGGCCGTCCGGGCGATGTAAACAAAGTGAAGATAGGACTCTGAAAACTCTGAAAGCATCAGAGACAGTGGGACTCGGGTGTTACACCCATTGTAGACAGTCATGACTCACAGAGTTATTTTCAGAGGAGATACTTGATTTATATTACATTTAAGTGTGAAAAATCACATATGAAGACTTTTAAAGAAAATCCGACAACAGGATCATATACCAAATAAAACCAAATACTTAAGGTACGTAGACCTAACCAAACTGCAATCGTTCTGCAAAGTAAACCCCGTTTTTTAAAGCATATTTGCAGGATAAATGTTGAGTTAAGAGGACTTGTTGCGTCGCCATCGTTATGATTAGAGATGCATCGATTTAGAGCACTTCTTTTGGTGTAAGACTGGCACAATAGAGAACAAACCATGTGACGTATTTTTGTAGGCCAACCCGGAAGTAGCATCGCCATGGGGTCTAACGAGAATTCACCTATGGGATTTTTGCATTGGATTTTGGATCATTGCAGAAAATAAGCTCTGAGGCAAACGCACGTCTCTGAAGCGTAGGCGTTTTGTTCAGCAGGATAATCTTCACAGATGAACGCCATTTTTATGATGTTTGAAGCGTTACTGCGGTCGACAGAAGTAAAAAGCTAACGTTATGCTACAAGCTAATTACACCACGGTCGGATGATTGTGACGTCACTAACGCTACGCTTCAGACGATCTCCGATATCAGGCGTCTAACCACAAACCCATTCAAAATCCCTGTTGACTTTCAGACGTTAGACCCCATGGCGCTCAAATGCTAACTTACTTCCGGGTTTTAGGGCTCATTCCTGTGGCGCTCTATGCCACCATTTTCTATCATGTTTGACGAATAAAACTAGTCAGAGTTTGTTCATCAGGTGACGTCATCTGTCCAATAAAGAAACCTCTTCATCCGATGATCCGACATCGGTTCATGCCACATTAATTGCAATAGTGTTGATGTTTGTCAACAGGGCAGATAGCAATGTTGAACAGATGCATCCCGAGTTATGAAATACATTTTTAGGGAGAACCAAACCCTGTCCTGGTTAAAGAAACAAGTGATTTTCTATTCTGGTCAGGGCCACAGGATGAAAGCTAGAGGGCTGATGATGTGTTTAAGTGTAAGTCGACACACGAGGACGTATACAGTAGGGAACATTTTTCAATCTCCCTTTGAAACGTGAAGTCTGGAGGTCAATGTGAAGGGCCAGCTGACACATCCTTCTTTCTTTTTTTTTTATCCCACCTCACTTTACTGCAGCTGTTTAAACACCTGATCCTCCACTTTAACCTTCACTCTCTCTAGTAAAAAACGCTTCCCTACTTGAACGTACAAACATAGCACGAGTATTTTCTTTTCAAATCTCGCAGTGCATTCATCATGCTGAGATTCTGTGTGGACAACCTGCGTGGGACGTCAGTTCAGAAATGTAACCTTGGCGTGCACACTGAATTACTCCTGAACAGAGAGCTCTCTGAATTACAGAAAGCGTTTTCTCAGTCACACACGTACACACAAGTAATCCTTGTTAACCTCGACACACACACGCTTTATTCCCTGGGTGACTAAAAGCAATTCCCCGTTTTTCTTCTCTCTCTGCTCCACTTTATCTGAAGAGCCAGACCCGGGGTCATTCCCTCCGACCTTTCCTTGTGTGAATACGCTATCAGGCGCCATCTTTGGAACAATCTGCCTCTCTCTGAACTGCAAACACGTAAACACACTCGCACTTACAAGAAAGAAATATGCATAAAGGTGGAGAGGGGACGGGAGGTGGATAAGTGGCCTTCTGATCCTGTTAACTGCAGAACAGCGGAGGGGGGTTTGGTTCTGTTACACTGGGTAATTAGGCTGTCAATCATCCGGCATGTTGTGTGTGTGTGTTTGTGTTTGTGTGTGTGTGCTGGTATTGCAGGTTGGTTGATCATTTGATTGCCTGGGCGACCTTTGACCCCTAGGGAGCAAATATACCTGCCGGGAAAATGAGTAAGAGGTCAAAGTGAAGAGCGCAGGCAGCGGAGCGAGAATACAGGTTACTATAAATTATGACTCCACTGTAAATTGGTCACTTGTGCTTATTTAAAAACTGCACAATATTAGTCCCCATAATGATACCGCAATGTTTTTACTAGTGTGCAGATCCAATGATTCAAACCGAGCATCTAATTTTCTCCCTCTCCGGGGTTTCTTAAGTGTTTTTCTGCACCCAAAAATAACAAGTAGGACGTTTTAAAATCGGATAAATAACGTGTGGATTATTATTTGTAAATGTGGATAGTATTGAAACGGACACGCTCAGTGCAAAATTAGTCTTTCACGGCAATTTACTGTAGATTGATTACATTTTTACACAATGAAGTGATGTCAGCAGGAGACAAAAAGTTTGATCAACCAATCGATGGTTTCACTGGACAGTTTTCACAAATTGCTAACAATTGATGTGTATCGGGTTGCACACTTTGCAGAAAGCTTTTCGGCATTCTAGCCGACAACAAAAAAACCCTGGAGGGACTGATAAGTGAACACATAGGCCAACCTACAAAGGTTAAAACACAACGATTACAATCAAAAGCAACCATTGCTCTGTGCATGATGAGTAAAACATAGATTATACAATGACACATTAGATTATGGTTGTTTTACCACTCAAACATCCATATTAAAAAGCCTCACATAGACTAACGAGAAAGCCAAAGAAACGACTGATCACAGCTGGTCAGACCTTCACTCAGTTTTCCAAAACGCAAAAAGTAAGTGTGAATTTAGTTTGGTGTAGGCGTAAGGCCGCCTCAAAAATCAACCTCTAAAACCTACTTATAGTTTGAAAACAACCTCCCAAAACCTGAGGGATTTCACAAAAGACTTTGCAGAATTCCAACATTTACCAAAAATATTTTTTCTCAGCCTCCGCAGCTGATAGAGACAATCAATTAAAATCATTTGAGAGCGTGAACTATTGGATTTAACTCATTGCCTTTGCACTAAAGATCATTCATTTTAAAATCTTCAGTAAATAACAACAAAAAAAACAATATGCGCCAATGTTGCATCAGGTCTTAAAGGTTCCAAACTCCATTGGATCTGCAGAATCCCTCTGCACCTTTAAGAAAAAGCTAAAGACCCAGCTCTTTCATGAATACCTACTAACTTAATGATAATGGTCTCCATATTATTGATGATGATGATAGTAATGACGATGGTTTTTGTTTGATAACGACGACTTATAAGATGGTTTCTATACTGATTAGAGCTCTCAAGAACTGCCCTCAATGTTGTGCTTTGTGGTCACTTCCTGTCAGCACCTGTGTGTCCAATCAGACTCAAAGCTGATCGTTTGCTCTTACTGACATTGTTCCCTTTTTTTCTAGATCCTTGCTTGTGTTGTACTTAATCTCTGATGTACGTCGCTTTGGATAAAAGCGTCTGCTGAGTGAATTGTAGAAAGGTAGAAGCATCTCATCCGGTCTTAAAGCGACATGCGAGCGTTGCATCTGGTCTAAATGGGTTAATTATTACTGTATGAAGACAATATAGACTGTGACTCATTTCTCCATAATTATTTTGTTCATCTAACCCCGAGGTTTATTCCCCCTCCGCCTCCTTCCTTTCCTCTGTTTTTGCATCTCAGCGTCCTTCTCCACTTTCTACACCTCTTAACGCCTCGGCTGAAAGCAGGGTCAACACCTTCCTTCTCCTCTCTCGGCGCTGCACCATCTTAATTAGAGCCAAATCATCCAGGGAGAGATGAGGAGAGGTGGAGGACAGCAGGGAAGAGAGAGAGAGAGAGAGAGAGAGAGAGACGGTGCTGCACCCCGAGACCCGTGATTACTCGGGGGAAGACGCAACGCACTCGGTTCCCACTCACCGAATCAGGGCAAGGAGAGAACACTCCTAATGATTCCCTACAAAGCTAATTAGACCTTCTCTGTGTTTCCAATCCACCCTCACAGGTTGTGATAATTCATAGAGGAGCAGATACCTTAGCAAAGGACATTCAGTCATTAATCTACAATGCCTTTGGTCTTTCAAAAGTCCCGTTATCTGGAAACATCCAATTCCCACATGCTTCCCTCTACGTGACACAGATAAACAGATTTATTTAACTGTAGCCCCGCTGTGTGTGCTTGTACATACGTGTATTTCTCTACACTGTAATTGATTCATTGACAGCTCTTTTATTCAGCCTGACTAATCCGATAAATGGATTATTAATTTTAAAAATAAAGCATGCTGGAGTGGAAATGAATAAAAACGTACAGGGCTTTAATTAAGAAAACACTTAATCCCAGTTGGCCCTTCACTAACCCCCTTCCCTTTGGAAAACGCCTCGTCAAATCTTTGCTTAACAACCTGTAAAATTTGACAGAACTTACATTTTCTACACTGTAACGTTGTTGTAAGGGCTTGTGTAAGAGGTTCTAGATTTTATTATGTGCAAAAAGTGTAAGTAACGTTTAAAACATCTTGTTCTTACAATAGCTATATTCGTTAGCATGTTCGGCTAATGATTCTAACCGACACTGCTTCCCAGACAGAGAAACAAAGCAGTCCTTAGTTTAGTTAAAATAATTTTTAAACACTGCATCTTGTCTACTCTTTTGATTCCCTGACTTTGTGTTAGGCTGTCATACTGTTAATGCTAACGTTAGATGTGTCATGCTCTGCTTTTAAAATATAGGTCGTTTTCCAGCAACTTAGGAAAATGCTACCAGAGCTAACGTTCAATTTTTTACACACACTGAAGTAAACCATCAGTTTTTTTAAGATACTAAGGTAGGAAGACCAGCTCAACTGTACTTCGAGGCTACAAGTTATTATTAAGAATATTTCTAAATGTCCGCCATTTCTCCTGCATTTATTTCCTCACTTTGTGTTAGCTGGTCTTAGCTGCTATGTTTATGCTAATACTAGCAGTTTTGTTCACTCCAGCAACTCTAGAAAATGTTATTTAGCTACCCCTTTTAAACACACTGACCAGCCATTAAAGAGGTCATATTCTGCCCTTTTTGGGGTTCATATATTTAATCTATGTATCTACTAAAGTATGTTCACAATAGCTAAAGTTATAAAAAAGTGTCTGTTTTCATGAATTGCTGCTCCATGCACCGGCTCTCTTCTGACTCTCTCTAAGGCTCTGAAGTGCCCACGTTCAGAGTCCCCACGTGTGCCAAGTCTGATCTGATTGGTCGGTCTGTCGGCTCTGCCGTAATTGGTCAGTTGCATATCGTGGGCGTATTACAGAAGTTAATGGGCGTGCAACATGAGCTGCTGGGCTTGCCACAATGAGCCAATGGGCTTAGATCAGTGATCTCACACTGGCAAATCAGAGAAGCCGCGTTTCCGCGGACTTTGAATTTTTGCACATAGATGTGCCTAAACATGCACAGGACACTTGGAAAACACACTAAAGAGCATATAAAACCAGAAAAAGCATAATATGACCCCTTAAACTTAAAATATTTAAGAATTAAAAACAACAGTCTGAAAATATGAGCATGTATGCTAGCTAATCAGCCAGGCTAACACCTACAGTATTCCTAATTTTCATGAGCTAGCTAACGCCTGTCAATGGCATCGAATAACAAGCAGATGTGTCTATTTAATCATGTGCATAATAAAAGATCATAAAAACATCCAAGATATTAAATATTTTGATGTGTCTTCCAAGATTACCATTTAAACCGCTTTTTCCTGGGTGAGAAGGGGAAAGCTTGACAGGCGAGACGACAGGCTCCTTTGGCAATTTAATGAGAAAATATGACATGTTACGGGTGTGAGGTCGGAGTAGACCTGGTTAAAGAGAGATGTAATGGTTTTTGAAAAGGTGAAAATAACTTTGCAGGTCTGTCAGAATGCACAGTTCCTCATTTAACACCGACAGGAGTTAACTGTAACCTTTTCTACCTATCACACTTAACTCCTTCCTTTTCACAGGTTTTTTCTTTTCTGATCTTTTCACGTATCTGTTTTTAAAATCCTTTGGCACTTACTGATGTGGCGTCATTACTTCTCATTTTCTGTTTAAATGTGCTTTAACTATTGCGTTTATGTGTACTTTAGAAGCTATGAATCAAGCTTGTGTGGGTTTTTTTTAAAAATAAATTCTGGAGATAAATGGTAAATGGACTTGAGCTTGTATTAGTCTTCTGACTATTCAAACACTGATGGCAGATGCTGCTATTTAAGTGTCCATCAGAATGAACTAATCCCATTCGTACACATTGATACTCCGCTGACGAAACAGGAGAGCAATTCGGGGTGCAAGTGTCTTGCCCAAGGACACATCAGACGTGCGGCTGCAGGAGCTGGGGATCGAACCCCTGACCTTTGGGTTGAGAGACGACTGACTCTACCAACTGAGCCACAGCCGCCCCATGATGGTGGGGAAAGAAGTCTAACATGTAGTTCCATTTATTTAAACGTATTAGTTTGACTTATATAAATGTAAAAAATGATCATAAAATGTCAATATGAGTGCAACGTGTAGCTTTTACCAGCAATCAAACATTCAAACTAAATCCATTTAAATCTCTAAATAAATCTTATTACATTAAGCTTTTAAAATTGTTCGTAATTGAGGCTGTAAATACCTTAAATATTAAAGATTTGTATTCAGGTTTTGCAGGCAGAGGAAGAAGCCTGATCATTATCACTAACCTTCAGCTATAATAAATTATATTGGCAGCAGTTTAATATTTTAATAATAAATCACACACAATGTTATAAAAAGTATAGTCTCCCCGTTCTTTACACTTTATTTTTTAACACGCTACCCGATCAGGGTACTTATTCCGAGCGATTAAATGACTAAGCCTAAAATATTCATAGATGTATGAAAGTTTAAAGAGGAGATTCACCTAAAGATGACATCCTGACGTCAGCCAGGTAATTTATCTGAAGAAGAGTGACCACTCTGATTGCTCTCATGGAACTAAAAACTGTGTGCCATAACATTTTGACCCAATCATAAATAATTTCAGAGCCCAAATCACCATTATAAATAACGATACCCATATTTTTTTAAGTAGTTAATGTATTATCAATTTCATACCAAAAGTTCTGTCTTTCTTTATACTCAATAACGTACATGCGAAACACAAAGATAAGCAGACAAGCTAGTCGTTTTGGGGTATGGGTTTTATATAGCGCTTACAAATTGCTTGCCCCAATCCAGGCGCAGCATCCTTTAAAGGACCCAGGGGTAACCTTTGTAGGCTGGATAGACCACTCTGGTCAAACTGAAGTGAGACGGCCCGGTTCATGGAGGATTTTCCATTTGGATCACCAGCTGTCCCCGCCTTTACCGTTTCATTTCAGAGCCCCGCCCCTAATGTCTGGCAACCTTCGACAGCTGAACCAGAACTAGCTTACATAACCAACACCACATAATTTAACATTTTATTATATATATGACTTACAGTGTAAAGACCCAAATGTTTTTTTTGTAACAGCTAGCTATTCAATTGAAATAACAGCAATAACCCGAGTTCCTACTTCCCTTTAGCCTCTCAACCCAACCGTGACGTGAGGGTTGGACAATATTTTTCTCATGTATGATAAAATAATTACTATACAACCGGGCTTTGAAATGTTGATGTGTACTTTGTTATAAACGATGAGCGTTTATGGAAACCCCTAGACATTTGTGGCTAACTTAACTGTCTCCAACGCTCTTCAAAACACCATAAACCAAGAGGCGTGGAACCGAACCGTTACACACTATTGGATTTGTTGGCCCCATTTGAAGGAGCCTTCAAAATGGGACAGCGTTTAACCCCGTGCCACCGCGTAATATGTCTTCAATCGGCCCTCCAAAAGAATGCATGAATTGGGACATAGCCCAAGAGATGTAAAAATAGCGACTGAAAAGGACTGATTTGAGGGCAGGCACTGAAATTTGGTAATTATTGTGAGATAGAACGCCTCTTTAGTGCGGACTTAGTTCCATAATAAAGCCATTGAGGAGAATCAGATCATTGGGTATAGTAACATTACTGAATGCCAGTAAATATTTTCTTTATTAGTCTTTGAATTTTTTCTCTCCAGAGCTAAACGACCCTGTGACACTTTGTGTTTTGAACACAGTCCTTATTATTATAAAGCTCTAATGTGTCGATTGTTCTGGTACAAATTCAGGTGCCACCAAGAATGACAAATGCGGTGATAGAAAAAAAAAGAGAAAAAAGAAGAGACGATGTAACCCGGTAATACGAACACCATTCACATTTTTTCCCCCCCTCTAATAAAAGCTCCATTACTTTACAGGAGAACACTCAGGTACGGCTGAAGAAGTCAAACCGCTGCTCCTGCTGTCACACGCGATAATTATTAATGACTTCGGTCCCAAAGGCCAATTAATTTTCAGAGTAAGTACACCTCCCTCTCTCCCCTCCGTCTCCACGCTTCCTATATGCGCTCTGCTCCCTGCTCCTTTATTCTTTCATTAACGCTCCGGGCTCATCAGCGAGCGTGGCCCACTTTAGGCTCAATTTAGACGAGCTGCTTCTATATGAGCCAGCCAGTGAATTGTGATGTCACGCACATTGTCTGCCAATTACAATTCAATTTAGCAGAAGAAACGCTCCAGAATGTGATTATAAGAAATGGATGATGTGTATAGGGGGAAGGGTGAAAAAAGGGGGGCAGAAATTCAGAGGGGGGGGGGGCACTTGTTGTATGAAGAGATTTGTGATGTTTCCACCTTTCACTCCGACTTTCACAGTCTGAAGTGGATTCCAGTTCTTCGTCCCGATTCTCCTGAGACTCTCCACAGTCAGTTGGCTTTGCTTTTTTCCAGACCGTGTGACATTTGCACCTCCCCGCTGCCTCGCTAAGCCGGAGCAATGAATGCAGCAGGCGGCAACACACACCGCATTAGTGTACACAAACACGACACACGTTCGCTCGCTCGCTCGCTCGCTGCAGGACTGCAAGAGCAGATATTACATATTGGAAACCTGTCATGTTTCCCCAGCTTTTATCTGCATTATTTACGGTAAACATCTCCACTGCCTCTGCTTCAGAGAGTCATGTTGAACTGATTGAAGACCCAAGGTAAGATACAGGACAAACCGTCAACGCTTTATTCTGATCAGCTACGTCTCAGGCAAACACAAACATACTACCATCAGCCACGACTCAGCACGACAAATATAACAAGTCTGAGCTTTTTGGGACTTAAAGGCCTTGAGATTATTTACATGAGTGATGGACTCCTACCTGAAAACCATAACCATGGCAACATTTCAACAGTTTCATGTAGGTTTAAAAGCTGTTCCAAATATTGTTTCTTGGTGCTTCATAGTTTCGCCGAGGATTAGAATCCAATGTGTGAAAAAATTACAATCTTCAAACGGTGGCTCTACAACTACAGAGCAACTTCAACAACCTTTGGTCTCCAACAATGATTGGGTGTAAAAAAAAAACAACAACAACTGCAGTTCCCCAACTGTCCACTTGAGGCTGGTGTCAAAAGCCAATAAATCCCCATTAAAGGTCCCATATTCTTCTTTTTCTGGTTTTATATGCTCTTTAGTGTGTTTTCCAAGTGTCCTGTGCATGTTTAGGCACATCTATGTGCAAAAATTCAAAGTCCGCGGAAACGCAGCTTCTCCTATGTCCTCCTGTTAGCTGTAGCATTAGCTGTATGTAACGCTCGGTTCTAGCCCCCCTCGAAAAAAATGTGTCAGTCCGACCTCATTGTCAGTGTGAGATCACTGATCTCAGCCCATTGGCTCGTTGTGGTAAGCCCTGCAGCTCATGTTGCACGCCCGTTAACTTCTGTACCACGACATGCCGTAGCCTGTGGTAGCACAGTAGTGCTAAGGTGCTAATGTTTATGCTCCCCTCGGACGGAGCCAGTGGCTGCATTCCCAATATGGTAAAAGGGGCGGGACATTTCCGAGAACTGACCAATTACGGCAGAGCCCACAGGCCGACCAATCAGATCAGACTTGGCACACGTGGGGACTCTGAACGTGGGGACTTCAGAGCCTCAGAGAGAGTCAGAAGCGAGCCGGTGCATGGAGCGGCAGAACATGAAAACAGACACTTTTTTATAACTTTATCTATTGTGAACATACTTTAGTAGGTACATAGATTAAATATATGAACCCCAAAAAGGGCATAATATGACCTCTTTAAGTCCCATATTGAAATGCTAATTTTGAAATGAGATATTCACATGTTTACAGCCTGATAGAAAAAAACAGTTTTGGGTCTCTTCGTTCATTTGGGGCTCATTTTATTATTTGTTAAAAAAAAAAGTGTAGAAGTCAACAGTTTTTATTATCTCTGTCTCTGAGTT
The DNA here is from genome assembly GCF_963584025.1 of Labrus mixtus. Taxonomy (NCBI): domain Eukaryota; kingdom Metazoa; phylum Chordata; class Actinopteri; order Labriformes; family Labridae; genus Labrus; species Labrus mixtus. The sequence goes on along the minus strand of NC_083628.1, from coordinate 2,997,354 downwards.
GACTGACAGTCAGACGTGGAGTAGCTGTTCAACCAGGAGGCACGGCTTCACTTAAACCAAAATCTGTTCCTGAACCTAAATTGTTGGCTTTGTTTCTGTTGATTAATCGTTTGTAATATGCTCGCTAGATGATGCTAGACGAGCTACATGGGCGTGTTTCAGGTACCAAGACTCCATCTTCTTAGCTGCTTCACAATTACAAAGAAATCATTGGGCGTCAGCATTTCCAATATGGCAGCTACCATTGTTGAAATTTAGATAGCCTCTTCTTGAACCAATGGGAGGCGTCATGTAGACCAGTGTTTCTCAACTGGTGGGTCGGGACCTAAAGGTGGGTCGCGGAGCCATTTTCAGTGGGTCGCAAATGTGTGTCTGGAAAAAATGTATGAGAAAGTCTATTAAGTGTTTCTTTGACCTGTACCGTTTTGTACCGCCTGAGGTCCAAACGGCACCATTTTTCATCGAACAATTCTGATTGGTAAAAAAAATATCTGAAATTCGGGTTGCGATTTTCTATGAGGGAGTTGGTGGTGGGTCCTGAGGCTAGACCAGTTGAGGACCACTGATGTAGACTACATCCATGTTTTAGTCTTTGGGAAAAATGGCATTTGTACACAAATCTATTTTAAAATGTGAAGACATTTCAGTGTCTGCTTGTTTTGCTGCCCACAAGCAGTCAAAAAAAGTTGGTGTTAATTATAAATTCTTCATCTTAAAATTCATCTTTTATGAAACATCACCTTAAATTTGTTTGTCAACCAATATCATGTGTAAGTCTGGGTTTACTTAAATTGAACAATGCTTTCCAAAGTTACATTATTGCTCTTATAATTTCAAATTCTTCTCCCAAAAGGTGTTCTACTCTCACCACCATTTTTATCATCCCAAAAGTTCTGTGTCCACTTCTGTTCCAAAGATTAGTTTACAGAGAGAACAGAAAGATCGGAGAGCATAGCAACCAAAATACAGATGAATTTGTAACACACAAACACAGTGAAAATATTTGAGTCCCAGCCCTGTTGGGTCAGATCCACTGAGACTTGAAGCAGGTTTGATCCCCTTTCTAAAAATAGATCCAGCTACCAACCACACACACACACACACACACACACACACACACACACACACACACACACACACACACACACACACACACACACACACACACACACACACACACACACACACACACACACACACACACACACACACACACACACACACACTCACTTATCTTGTTCTTTCTGTTATTCCCATCATGGTAGACTTTATCCTCTGCTACTTATTTCTCCTCTCTCCCCCTTTTACGGTCTAACTCTCCCTCTGTGATCAGAAGTCCAGTCCTTGTGTACATGCTGTATGTCTGGAGATTTGCCTTCTTCAGTCTAGTCCATTTTAGAAGAGTAAGACAGTTTTCTTTTGCCAGGCTAACTGAGGACAACTGAACAACTGTTGAGGATGAATAAAGGAAGACATGGAAGTACAGATAGAGATTGGAGAGGTAGAATAGAGGTAAATGGGTGTATTTGTTAGGCAAAATACCATGATTGTGAAAACAGAGGCTCCGCTAAAGAGAGGAAAGTAAATCTTAGAGGCAGGGCAATGGTACACATCACATGACCAGACGGGTGTAGTGAAACTGACACTTGAGGTGGTGCCAACTGAGGCAAAGAAAGATCTGTGTGAGTTGTAAATTGAGCGAAAAGATTGTGTTCATCCAGGGGATTTATGACTGCACCATCATGGACTTGCAGAAAGGGAAGAAACGTGGATGAGACTGGAGGGGAAATTGGGAGAAAACTGGAGGTCCGGTTGAGGTTTGAGATCCATTAGAGTCTGAGTTTATCACCATTTGTTGCTAGCTGCTTTTAGCTCATGTTGGTATACTGGTTTGCTATTAGGGCCAAAATGAATACAAATGGTTTTCACAATCAGTCTGAACCATAGACTGTAAATATTAATGAATGAAGCCTGAGTGACGTCAGCCATCTGTTACTGCAATGTGCTCTGGAGTCCCATCGATGGCCGGTCGCCATGCTGGAAATGCTGTCTCAGCAATTTTCAACCTAACGACAGGCTGAGAGGTGGAGCTGAGGCGGGTTTTAAACCTCTTGATGAACCATTACATCGCAGCCCACCTGTCAATACTTCCAGCTACCCGCCTAACTACGGATAACACGTATTGTTCATGAAATGAAAACCGAGCCGTTTAAAAAAAATCAACCGACATATCAGTTTCAAGCCACTTTAAGAAAGCATGTTCGTCATTTTGTCAGTTATGATCCCATTAAGAGTAAAACTGATGATGATTGAGAGTAAGGTATATGCAATCATGCAAAGCTTTTAAAAATAGAAGTGGACTTCCAAGTTGTCAACCAAGTCATGGTGGCTTCATTTATGCATCCAAAGCTGACCAAAATTCAACAACATCCGATAGGCTGACGAACGTAATGGTCATAACGTTCCATCACAAAACTGTGGAAAATGTTTAAAACCCCACTGTTTTAAACTGGATTTACAGTATGCGCTGGATTATTCCCTTATCTTTGCTCTATACTGTACATCCTAAAGTCCCTGCTGCTGGTTGGCCGGGCACCTGCTCCTTACGAATCTCTACAGGGAAAATAGTGGGCAAAGGAGTTGAGAGAAGGTTGCCAAATACTGAATTTCCCCTTTCAAGATAAAAGTCTACACACGTTAATAATCGAGTTCAGCGGGGTACAAAAGGGGGCAGTAAACATCATGTACACAAAACACAGACACACAATGGAAACAGTGGGCAGAAGGTTGTTAACGTAATGCACCAACGAAATAATGACTGCAGCTTATCTGTCAGCCCAGTGCCACAAAGCTCATTTAAATAAAAACATTTAAAAAGCCTTGAAAATGTGTGCCAGTTTATTCTCTGTAGCCAAACAGGTTAAATCCTAGTTGTTTGCCATGAATCACACAAACACATAAATATACTACAAAAGGGGCATTTCAACCTGATTCTGTGGAGGGACGAGAGGCTTGTTCTGCCAACATTACAGCAAAGGGAGGAAAAATAATCACATTTAAGTCACTGTGGCAGATCTCTGGGGCGGTGATGATGATGGACAGGAAAAAAAAAACAAAACATTGTATGACTATTTTAAGCAGAACTTCCAGAGGTCCTGGCTCCTTCCACAAAATCCAAGAAAACACACACACAGAGAGAAAAGGAGGTTATGTGACGAAGTGTAGTCACACACAGCCCTCCGCTTGTCTATATTCATCTTACATGAAAGCGAAACCGTTTTTTTTTTTTGTTTTTTTTTACTCGTACTCCTCTTCTCCAGAGAGAGCAGTAAAAAAGATGTAGGGAGGAGCAGCTGAAAGGAGAAGAGTGGTAGAAGGGGAATAATATAATTTTTTTTTTTTTTTAGGACAGATTAGGGTTCAGTAAGAGACAGAATCTCTGTGAACAGACGTGACGATAAGCGTGAAATAAACGGAGAAGAGGGAGAGAGAAAAAGACAAAACATGTCCTGAGGATATTGGAGGCGAGCTAGCTCTATCAACATGACAAGGTCCTGAGGGAGAGACGTCCTCTCAGCCTGGAGACGGGAGGCAGAGAGAGAGAGAGAGAGAGAGAGAGTCTAGCTGTGGTCACCACTGGGGGAATTCCTTCATGCATAACCATTTTCTGCAGTTACGATTTAAAGAAGAAAGGAGGAGAAGCAGGAGATACGAGGACACTTCTTTAAATATAATACCATTCATCACACACTTCACTTTTAAGTTTGAATCCTGACCTGTTTAAAAGCCAATTAAGACTTCTGAAAAATGCCATTTTGAATTGTATGTCGACCGATATGGATATTTGGGGCCGATACCAATAAAGATTTTGGGAAGAGAAAAAAATCTGATACCAATATATCGGCCGATGTCGTTCTTAGATCTGTCTTCAATCTGCATAGATAGATATACACATTTATTGTGTATGTCCCTCAAATGCAGTTATCAAACACTTGTGGAAAAGATTCATAAGGAAGACAAGATGTTCGCTCAACTGGTAAAGTAACTTTGCATGTACGTGCATCACCGCTAACACTCTGGAGAGTGATGATGCTTGTTGTAATCCATATAGCGCCCTCTGCTGGTGAAAGACAACTGCTAGTTTAACACAATGAAAAGCAAATGAAATGCTCTTTTACTGGTAAATAAATCGAGTAATATTGGCGCATATCTGCAATAAAATTAGCCGATACCGATATGACTGTCACTGGATATGCTAATGTCGGCTGATATTATCGGCTGGCTGATTAATCGGTCGGGCTCTTTGATATACCCTACATATCTTGTTATTACCTCATATATATACTCAGCTGCAGTATACAAGAAATGTCTGTGTGTTTTGAGATCTTATGAATCAGATCTTGAGGGTTAAATGGGAGTATAACCACAGCTACATTTAAAAAACACTAATATCCAGTCATATACGATCGGCTGACGGCGATGAAGCCTCTGGGAGCGACAGACAACTTTTCGGCAGCGAGCGATAAATGACTCCTGGCCCCGAGACTTTCACTTTACAAACAGAAAACCAAACAACTTCTGCTACAGAAATCCGCCCACAGATTTAGTATTTTTCTGCAGTATCTATAAATAGAGATAAATGGATAGAGAATTCTTGCTGAAATCATTAAGTACCCCAGAAATAGTGAAATGACATTTATATCCTCTTATTTTGCATCATCTTTGCAGCACATAGTGTCCTCAGCCTGCAGAGCATTTTTTCCCCCACTTGGATTAAAGGAGAATGTGGTGATTATTTTGTGGACATATTCAAACTATGTCAGACTGGGCTCCTTGCAAAAAAGAAAAAGCTTTAGTTTTAGAGCTATAAGTCTTAAAACAGAGGCAGGAGTGTATAGCTTTAAGCAGCTTAGCAGCATTGTAAGTAAACACATTACACACAGTGCAAAGCCAATCCGACCGAGCGGAGTAGGAATATGAAATGTTGCATGAACTCCTGCTGGGTTAAAAACAATGTCTCAGTGGGAGAGAGAAACTTTTTCACTCATACACTGATAAAAATAACAAGTGGAGATCTGCGCTGCTGCTCCAGAGACCCTCACACTGCATTCACTGTTGCAGGGGAGTTACACTTAATAAAGTTTACACCCTGGATAAAATTCAGCTAAAAAAACCACACTCACACATGAAGTGTTCCACATGTGGCAGAACAGCCACTGAATGATGCACAGTACAGTCCTCATATAATATTGAACTGTGCAGCGATGTGAGGACTGTTTCTGGTTTAAAAAAGCATTAAATACTTCACTTCCTCGGGGGGAATCAGACAGTCTTACAAACCATCTGAGCCCATCTGTTACACGAAAAAGAACTTTTAGTTGATGCACTTGGATCAGGTGCATGTGTCCTAAAAGCTGTAACTGAAAATCATGACAGCCGACATCAGAGCTGTGACATCGACTTGAGAAATTCTAACATTTTCTGTTGCAGCTTTTTTTTGTTGCATTTTCTGTTCCTTCAAGTCATTCAGATCAATAAATGTGAGAGAATACATTTGGACTAATGTTTAAAAAATGTCATTAAGTTGTGAAATTTAAGGTCGGAGAAACTCAAAGATTCAATGAGCCTGTTTGTAGTCGTAGTTTTCTTGAGTCAAGAAGATTTTGGAAATGAGTCCACTGATGGTTTTAATAATGTTTTGACATGCACGTCTTGTAAGACACTTTACAACATTTATCACACAATAAAGTGAAATCATATCATGGCTGATCAAGCTGGATTTGATAGTATAAAGTCCACTGATGGATGCTTACTGTAGCTCCATTATTTGCAGCTAAATAAAAATAGAAAACTGGCTCACAGCTACAGATATTCCTAAATGGAAGATGAAAGAAAATCCTACTAGAACTTAACCAATCAGAGAGTAGGGACCTTTTTTGGACGAGCGAGATAAGCTGAGTTAACAATTAAATGTCATCCCCCTCGGTATAGTCACGACCACGATTACTAGTCGTTTTGATTCCATCTTAACAAATCGTGCTTTTTGACGGTTTCCGCGGGAGAATTCTCTTAATGTTTGAGTCGTCGACCTGCCTGCGTTTAATCGACAGTTAAGTAAGTCGCTAAGAACATCCTGAGCAATAACTCCCTGACAGATCTTAATTTAGACCCCAGTACCTGAGGTGGGAAATGCATAGAGTTCCTCCAATGGTTCCCCGTCCTTGGGTTCTTAATCCTGCAGTGTAAATGTAGCTTTAGGCACAAAATATGCAAAAGAAATTGAGGTAAGATTTTGTGGGTCAAGGAGGAAGAAATAGTCATAAATCAGGAAGTAAAGAGGACAAATGTCAGTGATCTGCTCATTAGAGATACAAATCCAGGATATGACAAGATAACAGATGCTTTAACTGCAATCCTTCTACTAATACTCCTTATTTTCTCATTTTCCCAACACAACATCTGATCTTTTGCTGTTTTTTTTCTTATTTCTAGATGATTTTATTCTCTCTCTCAATCAGGTCAATGAGCCAGTCTTTCTTTGTCTCCTGGTTTTCATTTCATTTCATTCATCAGGGTAAGAAGACCCAGAAACTTCAGCCCACACAGGTATATGTATCATCATTTGTGTGTCAGTGCACACATGCACCCGTTCTCTCATTTGCGGCACGTGTTGCTGAGCAGAAAGTGTGCATTGATTTTATGACATCGCACATCATTAAATAAGAGTTTGATTTAAAGTCACACATCGCAGCTCGTCTCACAGTGACTGCCCTCGTTCACTGCTGGAGAATGAGAGCATGCAGTCATCGGCGTCATTCATTCTGAAGCTTTAACATGTGAGTGTTTATTATAAACTCGTCCTCGCAACAAGTGTTCACAGGAAGTATTGTGGGGATCTTCAGAGCCGCCTGCACGTCTGTACAGTAGACACGCAGCCACACAAACACACAGACGAGTGTTCCACTTGAGTGTGTTTCAGGGGCTTTCGTCACCCTGTGAGCATCCTCAGGCTGTTGTTCATGTAAACCGGAGCTAGATCTCGGTTCAGCGAGGAGTCTTAACAGAGAAAAAAAAACATCTTGCATCTTTTCTGAAAAGTCAACACTGTGTGCATGATCTCAGCAGTTACAGTTCTTGTTGCACGCTGTTAACACTTCATAACCTGAAAGACGGTCAGATCTTTGATATTGGTCTCCGTTTTTTATGACCTGTTGCCGCATGTGGTTTTAGTGCAAAGACAGATGAATCAGCACTTTTTAACACAGTGATGTTTCATGACATATATTAGAAAAACAATCAATGGATTACTGCAGTTGTTGCTTCATCGTGTGGACAAAGAGATCCACATAAACGGTTTGCATAGACTTTGACTTTGTTGAACTTGACCAACAAATTCAGGAGTATCATTAGCAAACCATTTCGAACAACAACCCCCCACCCCCTTGCTCCCTATCCCTCTTCCTGCATTTTATCCCATTTCTCCATCTATCCCTTTCCAAGCCTGGTGCAGTCTAGGCCTGTGAAGGCTGTTTCGTCATGAGCCGGGGATCCGGCCGAAGATTTCTGTCTTTTTTCTTACCACTAACTTTTGCTGCTTTGCTAAAGTGCTCATGATGGATAGGCCGGGTCTTTGTAACATAACAATAAGTAAGGTCTTTTACCTGCTTTTTGTAACATAACAATGAGTAAGGTCTTTTACCTGCTTTCTGTAACATAACAATGAGTAAGGTCTTTTACCTGCTTTCTGTAACATAACAATGAGTAAGGTCTTTTACCTGCTTTCTGTAACATAACAATAAGTAAGGTCTTTTACCTGCTTTCTGTAACATAACAAAGAGTAAGGTCTTTTACCTGCTTTTTGTAAAGTGTCTCGAGATAACACTTGTTATGAGTTGACGCTATACAAATAAAAATTGATTGATGATTGATTGATTAATTTGTGTGCATGAAGCTGTGATGACAATTGAGGCATCATGCAGTCACTAAGAACCAGCAACTTTACTCACAACAAGTCTAGAGTGGAAAGCCGCTAACTTTTCACCTTCAATGGCCACCATCTTGGCTCCAGCGGGGAAAACACAGACCGTCGTTTAAAAATACAATTTCCAAATTATTTCAAACAATGGATGCGTTGGGGAATGTTTCATCTATCCAATACCAGAAAAAGTATTTGAGATTGGATGAAAGTCAAGTGGGGCAAACAAGCCAACAGAAACGTTGGCGGTGCAACAAAAAAGGTCAAATGTTAGTAATGCTGCTCAACCGAGATGCAAAGAAAAGAAGAAGAAGCACTAAATGTGCCATAATGTTGCCAGACATAACCGGATGTTATGGCAGATGGCTGTCTACAAGCAAGTCTGGTAATGTTTGAAGTTGAGGGCCTAGCGGTTGTGATGCACTCTTCATGTGCGGAAGCTGTATGCCTTAATCGCAGCGGCCGTGGGTTCAAATCCGACCTCGGCCCTTTGCAGCGTTTTGTCCCCCAACTCTCTCCTCCCAACATTATCTGTCTCTCTTCTCTATTAAAGGCAAAAATCACCAAAAAGAAATCTATATAAAAAACAACAATGGCAATCACGATACTCCCAGTTCAGTTAATAAAAGTAGAAGATGAAGAAGCAGCAGCTGTAACATGTTGCCATGGAGATGGCTGTACACCAATGAATCCGGTCCTGCTCGAGGTTTCTGCCGGTTTAAAGGAAGTTTTTTTTGCCTCTGTTGTAAAGTTTTTGCTCATCGTGAATTAATCTCAAAATCTCTGTGAAAAATACAAATAACTCGTCGTTTTTTTGTTTTGTTTTATTGTTTTATGTTTTTGTCAAAGCGTCTTTGAGTTTTCAGAAAAAGCGCTATATAAAACTAATTATTATTATATTATTATAAGAATACGGCACAGACCTGTCCTTTGAGTGTTGTGTGAGATGAGTTCAGTTGTGATTTGGCGCTAAATATAAATAAAAAAGTAATTGGCCAAGTAATTAAATACTTAACTGACCTGTTGGATTTCCACTTTATTCTGTCAACATTCACTAACCATGCAACTTTAGCAACATTTGAACCAGCGCACACACCAATATTTAGCTGTGACTGATATATTTCCACCTCCGCCATGAATCATTACACACTTTTTATGATATTATGGTTTCTTTATTGAATATTAAGTATTTCCCTGGTGGATGAAAATCCACTAAATCATTTCTACACTCTTCTCTTCCTTTTTATCACTTGCAGAAAACTTGGAAGAAAGAGCTAAACACCCCCCCCAAAAAAAACTCCAAGCCTTGTTTTCATTGGATCATGCCGTTTAAATGTGCTCTTCCTCTCCGCCTCTCATCACCACCGTCAGCGCGCTATAACAGCTGACAGTCTGGCCCGATCCGTTAACACGCTCCCCCCGCTGGGAGCTGCTCTGTTATAACAGCTTCATCTCTTCAGGATCAGGGGCTCACACTCCTTCAGAGGAAATGTCGCTCTCTGTGATCTCTGCGCCAGAAACAAATATAGTGAAGCGACAAAAATCCCAAACGAACTCACACAGCCCACTCGATGAGAGGAGGAGGTTTTAAAATACCAACAGCAGACAAGTCAGACACATTCTCCTCCACAGAGAGGAGAGTGATGCCTGCTAAATACAAGAAACTACAGTTAAGAGCTGCAGCAAAGGTGCTTTAAGCTCAAACCCAACATCAGCTGACTTATGACTTGTCGATAAAACTACTGTTGGCTCCAGTTACTGAAATGTAGAAATCAAGTATCTCCTCTGAAAATAACTCTGTGAGTCATGACTGTCTACAATGGGTGTAACACCCGAGTCCCACTGTCTGTGATGTTTTCAGAGTTTTCAGAGTCCTATCTTCACTTTGTTTACATCGCCCGGACGGCCGGCTGACTCCTCCCCTCGTGTATAAAAGTTGTTTAATTGAGGGACTAGAGAAAAGAAGAATAACATACTGTACTCACTGCTTAACTGTGTTTCTAGATCACGCTCATTTCAGGTAAATTTACATGCAGTGTGAAGATACGAGCATAATAAAGATCGCTAGCATTAGCATGCTAACACAACAATGCAGCGCAAGTTGTTTTGGTTTCATGCTGGTGCTCAAGGGCGACATCTGCTGGATCAAAAAATCGCATATAAAGCCTTGAAAGAGCATTTGTGACACAGAGTTACAAAGTTGTTTTCTGTATAAACTATGGTGGGTCAAAATATCTATACAGCAATACGTATATCCACCAACTTACTGTTTTTTTCAGTCATCAAATTGCTTATGCCATGACTAGACGTGTCAATACTTCATGACTCCCAGGTGGTGGCGCTAACAATGGCAGCTGGTGCTAACTGGCTAACAAATTTAGCATTGTACTGAAGGCCACAAGCCCAAACGTGTCGGTCTAATTTGTTAATAAAGTTAATCTTCATACTACAAGTGTTGCTGGAGCTTTTTTGACCTCTTCAAGCCTTTCACTCTTCATGCACCTCGTTAGTTGGTGAAGTTGTGCCAGAAAAAAAAGAGAGAAAATCCCCACGGTGGCGCTAACAGTTGCAGCGGGTGCTAACAGGCTAACAACTTTAGCATTGTGATCACAGTACTTTTAACTTACGAAGGATACATTTTAACATACCATACTTAACAAACAACAGCAAACTCACACTTGCAGGCACACATTTCCTTAAAACCAGGTGACTTGTCGTGCTAGTCTGGTCTGCTGCTCTGATCTAACTTAATACTCAGTCAAAGCTCTGATCCAGTGACACTGCATGCCTCACTCTTCATGTCTCAGTTCATCCCTCTACAGCCTGCACTTTTTTGGAGGTGATGTGTAACGCAACTGAGGACGAAATCTTAGCACCCTGGGAAGCGCCTACCTCTTGTATTGAAGAGGAGCAAATGTGCAACTTCTAACGAGATTCATAAAATGTTGTGCCCCTACCTGGATCAAATATCCTGATGATGATCGTCTTACAATATAACAGTTACTGCAGAATCGCTGTGATGTGATATTATCATCAATGTGTGCCCTAGTATCATGTACAGTACGATCGTAATGTAACATATACTGTAGGGTTGTGTCGCTGCTTATGTTGTTGTGTATCATCCTGATCGTTAGTTCCAAACCCCTCATGTAAACAGTGCACAATATAAATGCAAAAAATAATAAATGCAATAAAATAAAATTCATTGGAAACGCTGAAGTTTTGAGTGCCCTACTTCTTTGATTGTTAACATGGTATCGAAATACTGTAGGTATCTGTATCCTTTGATTTTCTGTACCTATGTTTGAAATTCTGGTACTACCCATTAGGCTTCTCATATTATGAGTAGACCATTTGTGCATTGGAAATAAAGTCGAATCTTGTTCATTAAACTCAGGTGTAGAGCATTTAAATGACACAAAAACCTTTTATTTTTATTTTAGCCTATGCTTTCTGTCACTGGTGTATTGTAGATTTTCTGAATCATTTACTCTACTACAGGCTTCTTGATATTTTTATGGTTAATAAAGTGTATTAGTAACTCTCACAGTGACCTTTGTGGCCACTTGAATTCTCCCTTGCATCACTATAAGCAGCTACAGTTGGTTTAAAGGAGTTCCTGACGGTGACTGGTGAGCTTAAAGCCACTTTATGCAGCCTTTATGGAATGTTTCATCTCCTGAATAATCCTCCTGTAATCCTGCACGGACATGCTGCTGCAGTGTCTTTGTGAAACGCGGAGCTATTAACGGATTATCTTTAATAAAGTGTCCGTGACCGGCGCGCTCGGAGACGGCTTAAATAGCCCTGTTGATCCCAAACGGTGCCGGTCAGACATCCGGAACATTCCTGCACAACTTCACAGCTCCACTCACCTTCTTCCGGGGCTGCCATTTCATCATATTTAAAGAACCAGATGTGTGCACCGTCAGTGTGTCACAGCAGCCGGCGTGGAGACGAGGGGACGCGGCGGAGGCAGACGCATCTCAGACCCGGAGGGGGGGAGAGCTGCCTCCGCCCGGCTGCGGAACACAACAGACGCACCGGAGGAAGAGAAAGAGGGAAAACGCGCCCCGGTGCAGGAGTTTTTTTGAGTTATAATCCAGTTAAAAAGACAAAGAAAGTGTCCGAGTAGAGTGTTCCTGTTGTGACATCCAGACTCCGGTGCGAGCAGAGCATCATCTGACCGCTCAGCGTGCAGCTACAGCGGCTGCGAGGACTCCGACTGAGCCGAGAGAGGCATACTGCTCTCTCTCTCTCTCTCTCTCTCTCTCTCTCTCTCTCTCTTTCTCTCCCCCTCTCTCTCTTCCTCTAACCCACTCACTCCCATTTTCCCCACTTCATTTTTATAATTATCCAAGTTCAACAGCAAGCATCCATGTACGTATTCTCACACAATAATACTCTGTATTGGCTTTATCATTAAAGCATCTAAATAAGTACCATGCTGTACCCCATTTAAAGCTCCTATGAGGATTTTTTTAGCTGGTTTTGAAACAGACTGAAATTAATACTGATACCTCCTTATGACCTACAAAAGCAAACAAGACAATCAGCACAAGGATTGACCATTTCTACACAGTTCAATTTAAAGCCTAAAACTGCTCTTGTGGGGTAGGTGTCAGATAAAGTGAATACCTGCACACTGCAAAAAACATCCCTTTTGTAAAATGTTCCAAACAAAGACTTATGACTGTTCAAAGAAAGAAGAATCACAAATGTGCAGGACAAGTCAACAAAGAGAAAAGACACAAGGCGTTGTCCACAGGGGGGCGCCAAAATGGGCACAAACTTAAAGTTAAAGCTCCTGTGAGGAGTTTTTAGCTACTTTTCAAACACACTGAAGTTATATTGATGCATCTTTGTGACATACAAAAGCCAACAAGACCATTAGCTGTAATATTTAATATCTCCATAAAGATAGTTTCAATGCTGCAGGGTAGATGTCAGATGCAGTGTACCCTACCCTGCAGAAAACAGCTGTTTTTTTTAAAATTTACTCTTAAGGTTTTACAAAGAGTGATGATTTTGACTGTTTAAAGGCACAAGGAGGAGATTTTTTTGCCAGAGAGTGCTGAAACTTGTACAGGAAGAAGTACTGCTTTGTCCACAGGGGGGCGCCAAAATTCACCCAAACTGAATGTTTCTCACAGGAGCTTTAACTTCTATTTAGGCTATTTAAACTAGATCAAAAATCAGGCTGCACATTGACATTCAATAACTTTGAAATAAAAGTATCATATGAGTCTGAAAAGGAAAACCATGAAGACAGAGTATTTTTGAGAACTTCAGGTGCATCTCTGCGCTTCTTGTTTTCCTCTTTTATGCCTTTTTCTTGTTATTTACTTGAAAACAAGGGAAGATAAATAAAAAATAAATCACGTCTTAGCATAAATCCCCGCTGAAAGACAGTCAAGATCATGAAACCACAAAACAACCACAGAAAAAAAAAATGAAGGCGGAACTCTGACCTTTTCTAAATAAAGCTTTGTTTGCCAACACTAATTGGTTCATGCAGATCAGATAAATGCACTTTTGAGCTGCACTTTTTGCAACTTCAAATAGTTACTTTAATCAATGCAGACCAAGGTCACGTCGCAGAGATATACAAAACACAACACAAGAAAAAGAGACGGACGTGTTCGCAGAGTGGTCGAACCCAACACCTCTCTGCATCGCTGCACAGGGCGGTAGAGGCAGCAGCAGCAGCAGCAGCAGCGAGGGTTTGGTTTGAAATCGGAGCTGAGGGTGATATTATTGTGGGATCAGGGAAGTTGAGAGGGCAGGGGGGGGACTCTTAAGTCTCACAGTAAAGCCTTCAGGATCATTTACCCTCCATAAACAAAGACAAGAGAGCTGCTCTAACACCCGGAATCCTGCAGAGAGAAAGTTAGAGAGTATCCGCAGAAAGAGTGTGAAGGTGCCTGCAGAGAGGAAAGCCAAATCAATAGAGTATAAAACAGGTGTCACAACGGGAAGTTTTATCTGCTGTAGGCTTCATGCACACTCTAATGAGACACATGTGGCATCTTTTATCTTCAACTTTAAACACTTAAAAATCGCTGATTACATGATATCTGATGATCACATGCAAACATGTGAACGTAAAGGACAACAAGGACAGAAGGTGAAGGAGAAAATCCCGGGGAGGAAAACCCACAGTTACATGACAGCTGACAGGGTTTATAGGCACCTATAGGATTTATGTAGAGACAGCTCCTGATAATTAATGTGCCACCACCTGTCTCTGCTTCACAGTGAGTGTAACGAAGGAGCTGACATACCGTCTGCAAACGCATACATAAACATACCGTCGCCCTAAAGGGTTTTTTTTTTGTCAATAATTCAACAATGTGGAAGCGTATTAGCTCTCCGGCTTAGAGAGTTAGAAGAGAAGATTGACATCACTTTCATGTCTGCAAAAGTGCATCTCAAGCAGCCAGTTAGCTTAGCTTAGCATGAAGACCATTTTGGTGTTGGTACAGAAGTGATGATGTATTTTGTGGGTGGAGCCAAAGTGGTGGCAGAGAGTTAGCTAGCGGTGTTGAAGTAGCTGGTGATACTCAGTTGGTAGAGTCGGTCGTCTCTCAACCAGAAGGTTGGGGGGGGGTTCAATCCCCAGCTTCTGCAGCGATGTGTCCATAGGCACGACACTTAACCCCCGTTTTCTCCCTCGCAGAGAGAGAGAGAGGGAGAGGGAGAGAGAGGGAGAGAGAGGGAGGGAGGGGATTGACCTGCAGGAAAGGAGCCACAGGTTTTGTTATACAACCTGGGCCGCCCGCTTGAAGGACTACAGTACAGCCCCAGTATTTATATACGAGGCTACCGGTGCCACGGGAAAATTTAATTTCAAGTCACTCACTGTGACATCATCGGACATCTTCATTTACCTTTTTAAGAATTTCAGAGTCCATACAAAAGAAAAAGAAAAACTCAAGACGGACAAATCTCTTGAAACATAAAACTTTGTACTTTGAGGTCAAGTCCAGGACATTAAATACAGAGACTTGTGAGATGGTTTGTGAAATTAAGGAGTCAGCAACAGGAAGCATGCTGGTCAGTATGTTACGCTGGCACTTCTCTGGATCTGTCTTTAGAGTATATTTCTATTTCAGACATGACAGTGGTATCAGTTTTCTCATCTAACGCTTAGTGAGCAGATTTTCAAAATGTCAAACAAGCAGCTTTTTCTCCTGCCTCCATCATCAATCACCTTCTTCATTTTTGGGGATAAATAAACCACAGCAGTTTCTTAAAGAGACAGAGGAGCTCAGTTTACCGGCTTTAGACGTCATCGAAGGGTTAAAATGAACTGCGAGTGAGTCTGTTTTGAGGTGTGTCTGTGCACGATTGTAACGGGCTCCTGGAATCAATAACAGAAATGAACTTCACAGTGTGACAGTGAGGGTAAATTGTAGTGAAGGATGAAGATCGCTAACCCCATATCCAATAATAGAAACAGAAACACACACACACACACACACACACACACACACACACACACACACACACACACACACACACACACACACACACACACTCGGGGTCTGAGGTGTGTTACTGTCACTCATTTAAAGGAGAACCTAATCTCCAGGAATAAACAGCCCGGGGAGAATTAGTTTTAGAGGAGAATTACCACTCGGAGCTCAGTGATGGTTTTTAATTTGGTCATTGATAACAAACACTATCACTGCCAGACATCTCAGACGCTGCTACTGTTCAGTGTCTCGTTACAAATAAAGTACCGCCATGTGGAGTGTAAATATACGACGACACGACACCTCCTTTACTTACTCATGCTATGCCTGTCGAGCTTTAGCTACTTATACGGCTTCAAATGCTGACAATGGTGGATTTAATCTGTGAATTTCATGGTGTGTTTTGTAGAAAGTGGTTTAATAAGAGAGGGATTGAAAAAGGTTTTCTCAATTCTAGATGACGACCGTTTAAGTTTCCAGCTGAAATTGTTACTGTTGCAAGAAGATCATTTATCAGCAACAGCAAGGAGAGTGGTTGGAAACTAGTTTTGCATCTTAGTGTTTGAAGTTGTTTTCAAAACGAGAAGGTTTCTATGTTCTAAAATAAATGCAACTTCAGCTGTATTATAACTATGAGAGGACGCCGGGGTGTTTACTGTGTGTCGGGTAATGTTAGGTAATACAAGGTGAGCTTACCTCCGTTTGGGAGTGGTCTCTGAAGCGGTTACAGGCACATGTGTGAGGGAGAGGTTAAGGTGGGAAGGTAAGAAAAAAGAGTGGAAGACGCATTTTTCTAGTGGCCTTTTATCAGGGTCTTCATAGCTGTATTATGTCGTTGTGTTGAGGATCTGAGGAACACAAGAGGCCCAGACGATGAAGATGGGAAAAAGTCTGTATTGAGACTTTGATTTTTATCAACAAATTACGATGACTGTTGATTGGCAGGATGTGCGCGAGTAGTCAACTAAAAAAGCAAACATCATACCTTCTTTAAAAAAAGAGAAACCACCTCCTAAAACCTTCAGATTGTCAGTCTGAACATGTGGGCACACTGGTGTTAGTATTTAGCTCAGAGCGCCAGAGTTCAGCCTCAGAGAGTGTCTAATGATGCTGTGGACTCTTGTTGATTTATATCGGCACAAACTTGAGATGCAGGAACAGCTCAGAGTGATGTCTCTGAAATATAAAAAAAAAAAAAAAGGAGAGAGCTTAAAAAATAGATGAGCATCCGTCTGATCAGCTGAACTTGACTAATATTACCTCGGAGAGTGAAGATGTGAAAGAAGACATATTTACTCACATGAGCTCAGAGGTTATTCTTGTGTTTACAGGAAGATTGAGCAACATGATACACATGAATGAGGCAGAAATCAAGAATATCCTGTGTAAATGTGTCTCTGAGTCATGACTGTCTACAATGAGGGAGAAGCTCGAGTCCCGCTGGCTGTGTTGTTGTCGGAGCTGTGTTTACATGGACGGGACGGCCGGCTCCTCCCCTTGTGTATAAAAACTGTTTTAGTCAAGAACTAGAGAGAAAAGAAGAACATACTCACTGCTTTTTTGGTTGTCAAGTAAGTGTGTTAAGATCACGGTCAATCTGTGTCAATTTATGTGCAATGTGAAGCTACGCGCTAACTAAAGAGCGCTAACATTAGCATGCTAACACAACAATGCAGGACACAGGTGATTGCAGCTCGAGCAAAGGACAATTTTGTCCACCGCTTGCGCTTAATGGTGCTTCATTTTGATGCATTCTCATTCATAACTGGAGTGGGGTTGGAGGTGTGTCGCTGGAGGAGAGCGGAGGCTTCAGTATGGAGGAGGCGTGGCCAAACAGCAGTTTGTTTTGGTTTAGTGCTGGTGCTCAAGGGCGACATCTACTGGATCAAAAAGGTCGCACATTCTTCCTTTAATGCATTCGTTTTTTCGATTAAAAAAAGCTCTTATTCTCTGTCCTCTTTGTGTTGCTGTACTTATCCAACAATATGACTTCAACATCCCATCAAAACTAGATTCCTTCACATAAACAAAAACAGTATAAAACATACAAAATGATCTGAAACATCCCAAAGGGAATCTCGTTTCTTTAGAAGGCATGGAGTGGATAAAAAATGCGAACAAATAAGAGCTTCTAACAAACTAAGAATCGATTCATTGGTTCATCATTTAAAGGAAAATTCTTCAATTCACAAAATGTTACCGTGGGACAGAATATCTGTATGTGTGTTTTTTGTGTTATGAGAGTGCTGAAAAAGAATCTTTCATTACTGCCCTTCGTCCCTCTCTGTAAGACAACACGACTCTCTGTCACCTGCATCCTTCAGCTAAACATCCAGAGACACAGCACATCTCCATGCAGCTCGTAGACTCTCACACACATAATAGCAGCCCCGCATCAAAAGTCTGTAAGTATGGAAATGACTGAATAAAATATTTTGTCACGGATTTAAACTCAACTATTGTTCAATATGCAAATGTGTTGACTGAGTCAATAAGACTCGGCAAGACGTCGGCCTCTTGTGTGAGGTGAAAGCCTTCAGGGAGAGCTGTGACTCCTGCTGCGTCGATATGAACTTCAAAGACAAACACGCTGCTGCAGAGTGCTGAAAAACATTCAGATTTGTCTTAAAGAAGCCGCGTTTCCAAGAGCGGGACACAACGTCTGCTGCTGAGGAACAAACTCTGAGTCTGTTACACTGAAGGCTGACGCCGTAAGAAAAGGCTGGAATAAAGAAACAAAACGTCTTTATTATCATTGTGGGGAAATTTTATTGAGTTGCACTTCAAATAGTTTTCACTATCACTGAAATTTCAGACTCTGTCAAACGAATCAAAGTTGTAATTGCGATGATTCCTATTTTTTAAAATCGCATATTGAAACTTGCATTTAAAATAAAAATTCTTAGGCCTTTATTTTGAAATTGTGTACTGTCTTAAGCTGAGAGTACTTCACTTGTTGTTTGAACTCAACCCAGCTTTTATTTTGAAATAAAGTAAGGACGTTCTGGTAGATCGAATGTTACAACATGACTTATAATATCACACTAAACTCTTTGAATTATACTGAGTTTAAATTCTTGCCTTCTTAGGTGTGGGGTTGCTTTGAGTGACAGGTCGGTGCAGCATGCTGCCCGCTGTTACCTCAGTGAATTCAATGTGTGTGGTGTTGGCGCCCTTTTGAGAATCTTTGCACGCAGAAAATTGACAACATCAACCAAAAACAGAGTTTATATATACAGTCTGAGTGAACCAGAGAGACTTTCCAAAGTCTATGGAGTTGATTTTGTCAGGAAGCGTCTCATAGCCCCGTTTCCACCAAGTGGTCCGGTTTAGTTTGGTTTGGTACTGTACCCATTTATTGGCATTTATTCACTGTCAAAAGTTGGGAATGGTACCAAAATAAGGGGTACCGTCCTACTTTTTTGGTACCCGTCTGTTGGGTTGCCAAGGGTACCGATCCGACCCTAAAGAGTCCCTTTAGTCTTCTTCTTCGTTGAACTTAATTAATAGCGCGCTACACTGTGTTGGGCTGCTATGATGTTACACTGTTACATAGCTGATGCTGCTATCTCCATCTGGCTTACACTCCACTTACTAAATGAGGGTAAGGTTGGCTGTGGAAGCGCAAGCAAGTTCAGGGTTTACCTACGCTTGGTGGAAACGGGGCTCTAGTCGCTTTTTTGTAAGGTATGCTAAGAGGGGGGTTTTTGTTTTCAGAATCTCAAACCTCTGTGTTACAAATCATAACTTACTCCCTTTTAAAGTTACACTTCTGAGTATCTCAATATGTTCTGTATTAAAACTCTGAACCTGATAACATTCAAAAAGCACAAAAGATCAGATATGTGAGTGCATGTTTGGTGTATGATATTCTTCATGTGAGACGTTGTGCTCCACGATCTTGAATCACAAAACCTCCTCAGACGCCATAAATGATGCAGAAGCTGGATATATATCTGTGTGTGTATGTGTATGTGTGATGGTATTTATGCTCATGGCTGCCTCATTGTTTTTTCATGAAAACTGTAAACTGCATATTTACAACCTGTTACCAGGAGCAAACAAAGGAAGCACGGACTCCAGGGGAATGCAAATAGCAGCTCAGTTTGAAGCTCGAGTCGTTAATACGAACTTCAACTGCACATTATTGTGACAAAGATAAAACCTAATCTGCTTCAGGATGTTTCACAGGAGCACAGGAACTGTAATGTAATGTATCACACGCCTGACACTGTTTCTGTGACGAGATAATAAAGCCCGCCTCCACCTCTGACCCCCGGACCTTTCCCCTCAGGGGGGCTGGAAGACCTGTTTGTCAGAGAGGCTGGAAGACGAGACCGGCTGCATACCTTTATCGAATCAAATATCAGTCTTATTCATCTCTGTGACCGGCCTCATCACTCTGCGTCTCCACACACACACCTACACACACACACACACACACACACACACACACTGTGACAAACACACAGAAAAACACACACCATATGTCAGCAAAGTCGATTTGATGGAGCACTTACTACAGCCAACATGGCTACTCAACACACACCTTGGCAGTGATGAATGTAGTGGCTTGGTGTAAATGTGTGTGTGTGTGTGTGTGTGTGTGTGTGTGTGTGTGTGTGACTAGATGACACAGATTGAGTAGGTTGTGTATGTTTATAGTCTTCATTCCCTTCAGCTAATGTTGACACATTTATTGCTTCTATTTTAGAATGACGTGATACACTTTAAAGGCTTTATATGTGATTTTTTGATCCAGCAGATGTCGCCCTTGAGCACCAGCATGAAACCAAAACAACTCGCGCTGCATTGTTGCGTTAGCATGCTAATGCTAGCGATCTTTATTATGCTCGTATCTTCACACTGCATGTAAATTTACCTGAAATGAGCGTGATCTAGAAACACAGTTAAGCAGTGAGTACAGTATGTTATTCTTCTTTTCTCTAGTCCCTCAATTAAACAACTTTTATACACGAGGGGAGGAGTCAGCCGGCCGTCCTTGCGATGTAAACAAAGTGAAGATAGGACTCTGAAAACTCTGAAAACATCACAGACAGTGGGACTCGGGTGTTACACCCATTGTAGACAGTCATGACTCACAGAGTTATTTTCAGAGGATATACTTGATTTCTACATTTAAGTGTGAAAAATCACATTTAAAGCCTTTAATGTGGCAATTATTATATACTGATCAATCTGGTCGATGCAATTCAAAACAGCACCATAACAACATCACAAGGTAAAGTCTTCTGACTACTCAAAGCGCTTTTAAACCGCAGGTCACCTACCCATTCACACACTGATGGCAGAGAAGACTGACTCTTCCAACTGAGCCACAGCCGCCCCTAATGTCATGGCAACAAAAGTTCAAGAGCGCAGATAGCCCAGCGGTTAAGACGCGCACCCCATGTAAGGAGGTAATAGGTTTCAGCGCAGCGGCCGCGGACCTCTGCCCTCTGCTGCATGTCCTCCCCCGACTCTCTCCTCCTAACATGTCCTGTCTCTCGTCAGCTGTCCTATTCAATAAAGGCAAAAAGGCCCCAAAAAAATAACAAATTGAAAAAACTCTCATTTATAATAATAATAAATTTATTCATAAAGCGCTTTAAATCAAAGTGCTGTTCAAAGCAATACAGGAAAATACAGGAAAAACATACAGAGAAAATCATGAGTCAACAGTCAACAGATGGGTCTTTAACTTTGCTTTAAAAACCTCAACAGAACAAGCCTGCCTAACAGCCAGAGGTAAACTGTTCCAACGTGTCGGTGCACGGAAAGAAAAAGCCCGCTCACCAACTGTCTTCTTCATGTCATCAGTGCCACCATGAGGAGTCATTAAGTAACGGACTATGAGACTATTTTAAACAATTATTCTCTTTTGGAAACCTCAGTCTTCCCACATCTGTAGGGATCTGAACATGGGAGGAACGGGAGCCTAACAGACAGCTCATAAATTGGATCTCAGACGAAGGATCAGCACCTTGGAGAGCGACGTGGCGTTCAGTCCTGGTAATTTAGGTTCTTCATCAAAGAACTTTTGTTTTGTAAGTTGGATAATGTTTTTTTTTAACGGATTACGTCCCATTACGTGTCAAGCTCGAGTGTTTGTAAAAAACTATGACTGGTTTTATGCGTGCTGCTGAGGCTTTAATTTCTTCATATTTCAAAACAAGGACAAGATGAGATGTGACATACCGTAGCTGGGGATCAAACCCCCGCCCTTCCTGCTCTTTTTCTACCACTGATCCACAGCTCCGTAAAAGTGAACTCCAAGGGTCGAAAGGAATTGTGACCACTTCCCATGATAGATAGATAGATAGATAGATAGACAGATAGATAGATAGATAGATAGATAGATAGATAGATAGATAGATAGATACTTTATTGATTCAGAGGGAAATTCAAAGCATCCAGTAGCAGGTTACAAAGACGTACATGACATGAAACATTTGTTACAAATTAAACCACAAAACTGACGCCCCCCCTCCCATACATATATATTAACCTGAAAAAAAGATTTAAAGAATCCCTCTAGATGAATCAAACTTAAACTGTGCAATTAAAAATAGACGTATACAAGAAATGTACATAACCCGTACAGGGATAAAAATATATGTGTAATTTAAACAAGAAGCTAAAAACAGTTGAGGAGAAAAATCTGTAATTAGACCTGAATATAAAAAATAAAAAATTGTTGACCTTCTGAAGTTGTGATGAGCAAAGAGGAAAGAGGGAAGTCAGGGGACTTAATACAGACTTCTCCACAGGAGACTGAAAACACTGACGTTCCTGGTAATATTTTTATTATATAAAATATTTTCAGGATTTGTTGTGACAAAATGAATCAGTTCTTTCCAGCTACCTCTCTTTTCCAAAAGGAGCACAAACAAACCAAAAACACAGAAATGGAACCATCGTTTTCTATTGTTTCGGTACAAAACAAACTGAAGTGTCGGTGTGTGCAAAACACTTTTGTCCACACAGAATGTGTTTTGAGATTTATCAGCGTTTAGCGCGGACATGGTCTGACTGTGAGATAAAGTCTGCAGCAGCGTGGACACATCAGTCTGTGTGGCCTCCAGGCGCCGAGAACAAATGAGACCATTCATCTTTCTACCATACACGGCCACTAACACTGTCTCTGTCTGTGTCTCTTACACACACACAGACACACAAACACACACACACACACACACGCTGCTGTCTAATCCGCTCATTCTCCTCTGCAGCCACAGCACATTTTTCACCTGCTGTTGTTTCTCTTTTTATTTCAGTCACACCGCACAGACAGCTTCACTCTCCAGCCTCAATGCAACCTCCTCTTAACTGCTCCATCCTGGTCCCCATTATTCACCAAATGTTGTTTTTCAAGCCATGAGGGCCACACTGTCTCCGTACAATCAGGCTTAAATATGATGAATCTCCTTTGCTGTACTTATGGTTTGAAAGAGGGCAACAGGGATGTGTGAAACCAAGACAGGAGCTCCCAAACTTTTCAGCTCCTGACCCATGAAATAAAGGTGCCAGAGACTGGAGAGGAGGCATTTCTCGATAAAAGCCCCTGTCAAACAATGCTTCCTGCACTGCACAGAACCATCTTGATGGGTCGCAAGATTAGATAGAACACCGGGGCTGCAGCCAACGACCTGACACTTGTGCAACCAAAATTAGCCATTTTAAATAGTAGGGCTGGACCGATATGAGATTTTTGGGGCCGATACTGATAATCGATATTAGGGAGAGAGAAAAAATCTGATACTGATAAATTGGCTGATGTCATTCTTAGATCTTTCCTCGACCTATAGAGATAAACATAGACATACATATGTATTGTGTTGATCCCTCAAATGCAGTTATCAAACACTTGTGGAAAAGATATATTATAACGACAAGGTGGTCACTCACCTGGAAAGTAACTGCCCATCTAGTCTAGTGTAATACAAAGATACTCAAATGAAATGCTATTTGATTGGTGAATGAATCTTTTAACATAAGCGCATATCTGCGATAAAATTAGCCGATACAGATAGTAACTAGATGTGCTGATATCGGTCAGTACTATCGGCTTGCCAATTAATCGGTCAGGCTCTAGTAAATGGACAAACACGAACTGTATCAACATTATCAGATTTTTTAACAGTAAATGTTTCCTCATTATGTTGTTAAAAAACAGATTCCAGGGGGCGCCGGTAGCGTATTGGTGAGCGCGTGCCGCATGTACGGAGGTTGTAGTCTTCCAAGCGGGAAGCCCAGGTTTGAATCCGACCTCTGGCTCCTCTCCCGCATGTCATTCCCCCCCCCCCCCCCCCCCCCACTCTCTCTCTCCCTGATTTCCAACTCTATCCACTGAAATAAAAATGGCACAAAAAGCCACAAAGAATTCACATAAAAAAACAGATTTCTTGAATCTGACACTTAATTTGCACAAGGATATGGATTCAATTTCAAGGAGACACAGAGGATGACATTTGATTTATCAAGGAAGTAACTTCTTCACGTTCCCTTTTCATGCACTAAATCCAATCCTGCCTTTGAACAGAACTGAATAATTTCTACACAATTGTTCTTTTGAGGGGATATTCTCATTGAGTACAGAAGTATTCCATTGCATTTGTAATGAACAGTCACCGAGCAGAATAACAATCATTTGACCTTTCTGTGTTGTCGAGTGCAGGTGGAGCCGGGACCTTATGAATCAGGGCAAATACTCAAGTGCATCCATCCAACATTATTCCAGCCCCTCCATCAAAGGAGCTCTGGTCGAATATCTGTTGTAAATTACATATCTATTACCGGCAGTGATGGTGCTCTGTGATGAAAAGCTTGATGAAGATCTTCTCTCAATCAGAAATGATGTTGTTCAGCCGGATGGGGGAGGGGCAGGTGGTGGGAGCAGAGCTCTATCTGTAGCAAGGACTGCTCACTGTCTTTACAGGCTAAGTGTTAGATTCAAGAAAAACCCTGTAAAAAGTTATGTATTGTAGAGTATTGTGTCTCCATTTTAAAATAATTCTTTGGACTCTAACCTTGACTTAACTATCGTCTACCCTTACAATCACAAAATCTTTTTACACAGTTGTGACTACTCGTTCAAACAACTGGAAAAAAGGAGGCTGTAAGCAGCTTCCATCATATAGTTTGTTAAAATTCAGTGAAAATATTCTTGAGATAAATGAGACACTCCCAGCCTCTCCCATCCTTGGCAGTGAATCTCACAAGTGCAGGTCAAGGGTTCATGTGTCAAACGCCGGCTGTTTCTGTTTGAGAACATGGCCACATGCGGGTCACCGGGGGTCAAATTGGGGGCTAATCAAACGCTAACCAAACAGTGTGGAGATGAGGCCTTGTTCGGTTATCAGATCTGTCCAGCTGCGTGTGTGACGTTGTGTTTGAGTGCGTGTATCACTTATCAGTTTGCACATGTTCATGCTGTTAGAAAAAAGGAATTATTGATTTTTTTTGTAACACATCCGAAAGCTTTTGACATTGATCTCTTTCCCCCGGTGTGTATAGGATGAGAGCGGGAGGGGGGAAGAGGGGAGTAAACGCCTCTGCACCTCTGGCAGTATCAAACAGTGATTGGTTAATAGAACAATAAACCCTTCAGATTATAGATTCAAGGTACAAAATATTCAACAGTGCATCAGGGCTGATTGACAAAATAACACTAAAGGGCTTTTTCTCTCATAATGTCCTGAGAATAAACAGCTTCAACATAGTCACACACACGTCCTCCTCCTTCTTTATTAAACATCCACTAGAGGGTGCTGTCGTGCATGATCTCAAATTCTCGCAATCTGTCCAGGTAACATCATAAATGTTTATAGGTTCTTACCATCTCGCACAATCTTTCCTCAAAAAGTTCCACCATGTTTCTTCTTCTTTTTTTGTGCTTTTTGCTCGTCTAGCTTGAACTGCTGGCTACACTGCTCGTCACTGCCCCCGGCGGTTTCTGGTGGTATTGCAAAGCTTGGTCTGTAAGCTTCCATAAAACATGCAGAAATGCAGACAAAATGAACGGGGGAGTACGGACAGAGGGCTACATGCATCTTCTTATCAGACGAGGAGCAGTAGGCTAAGTTACCATATATCTGGGGAGGGATGTCCAACTGGAGGCCAAAGCTGTGTCCCCTTATCAGGAAAAAGACTAATTTAGTGGTCATTTGTAAAGGTGATGTTTAAAGGAATAGTTAAAAGCAAGTCTTCATTAAATTTGTGTTTTTCAACCAATGGTCCCCAGAAGTGCAGAAAACAAGAAAGTGTGTGTGTGTGGTGATGTGAGGAAGAGGAGATAATTGTCCTCTAAATGTTCAAGTCTCACCTAACACAGGTCACCCCAGAGTCACTACAACCATGTTATTACCCCGCACAGATTTTATTGATTGTTTGCACCAATCACACACAAACACACACACACAAACACACACACACACACACACACCGTCATGATTGGTTAGAATCATTTTTAAGTATCAATCCCACCCTGTCTCGGCTTCTATCCCTTAATCCAAGGAGAGAACATTAATTACAGCATGATAACAGAGGTCAGTGTGTCTGTGTGTGTGTTTCACTTGTTACATTTCTCCGACTAACTCGCAGATAATTTGACCTCCTGCCTTATGTCGAGGCTGTAAATTGTGCACATTTTGCACTATAGCACACACCGGTTAGCTCCACTCCTCTTGTGATATCAGACTTTAATACTGACGACGAGCGGCAAACTGAAATGTTAGTGGAGCTGTGAACACTGAGCCTGTCGCGGTCCCCCCCCCAGGGACGCATGTGAAGGTCACACTCATCCAGCTGACACAACACTCCTCCTCCTTCCTCCTGGTGTGGTTATAAGAGGAGCGGAGTGACAAAGGAGAGGAGCTGGTGATAACATGTCGGGGAGACATTCACACTTTTGGTAACAGATTTTTATGCAGCAATTAACAGCAGATTAATAATGGTACAAGGCATGAAATCATTTTAAAACACTGTGTTCTCATAACCTATATTTAAGTCTTTTTACAATTTAATTATAGTGTGTCTGAAAACTGACAGAAAATAATGAAAATGGCGATCAAGATCTTCTGAAGCAGTGACCCCTATATTGTTTGTTTGTTGGACAAACAATCCACGATCACAAAGGGAAGAAGAATATTTAACAGTTAAGACATTTTAAAGTCAGCCTGTAACCACATCCTGCACACAGCACTTCATATTTTTAATAATATTGTTTTACACCCCTTCAGTATTACATTTAAGAACCTGGTGCCTTGCTTTAAAGAGCCCATATTCTGCCCTTTTTGGGGTTCGTATATTTAATCTATGTTCCTACTTTTGTACGTTCACAATAGCTAAAGTCTGAAAAAAGTGTCTGTTTTCATGTACTGCTCCTCCTTGCTCCCTCTACGCTCTGAGTCCGTCAGCTGCACTCTGTTGAGCCCACACTGTTAGACCCCACGTAGGCCAAGTCTGCTCTGATTGGTCTGCCGATCCGCTCTGTCCTTATTGGTCAGTTGCTCAGCACGGTTCTCGGAAATGTCCCGCCTCTTTTACCATATTGGGAATGCAGCCACTGGCTCCGTCCGAGGGGAGCATAAACATTAGCACCTTAGCACTACTGTGCTACCGCAGGCTACGGCATATCGTGGGCGTGCTACAGAAGTTAACGGGAGTGCAACATGAGCTGCTGGGCTTACCACAACGAGCCAATGGGCTTAGATCAGTGATCTCACACTGACAATGACGCCGGACTGACACATTTTTATCGAGGGGGGCTAGAACCGAGCGTTACATGCAGCTAATGCTACAGCTAACAGGAGGACGTAGGAGAAGCTGCGTTTCTGCAGACTTTGAATTTTTGCACATAGATGTGCCTAAACATGCACAGGACACTTGGAAAACACACTAAAGAGCATATAAAACCAGAAAAAGAAGAATATGGGACCTTTAATGGAACTCTACAGTTGCTGTTTTTATTCTGTTTTCATGATGTTTTCTTTCTTTCTTGAGTTCCTGTAGTAAACAGTTAAATGAAAGTCAGCACATGTCAGTATGGCTGCCTGGGAAAGCACAAGTGTTGTAGTTAAGACCACGCTATACGAGACCAAGACATACCCAAGACTGGAGTTCTCCAAGACCGAGACCAAGACATTTAGGGATCGAGACCGAGTCAAGACCAAGACCATAAAAATCACTGAAAAATCATCATCTTGTGTGCAGGCGGCATGTCAACAACTTTGTCCGTAACACCGGGAATGTTGTGGCCGTAACCGAGGTTAAACATTAAACTACAAATGAATGGAAGTTATTTGTTTTTTTAGAAAGAGGCGTTTTCCTTCTAATCACAGAGATGACGTTGAAAAATAGCCCTTCAGTGGTGGTCTCGAAATCCGGAGTCCGCCCAGTCCGACACCAAGACAAGGCCGGGTAAAAATGCTTTTGATTCCGAGACCGGGAACTTCAAAAAGTGGTCTGGAGGCGGGTCTTGAGACTACTTTTTGAAGCACTAATAAAAGTTTGAGTGCCAAAATAAGGACTCACATCCATCAAGAGGTTGTTCATCAAATATTCTCTTATTCCAACTTCTCAATTCTGAAGGTTTCTGTTTCTTAGGGGAAGTTTGAGCTGAAAGGAAGAACTCTCAGATTATTGTCTGATATTTTATGTGCATGTGTATATATGGTTCAATCATGAAACGTGCCAGAGACAACCAGATGTTTAACAAAGCCCAGCTTAGGAAAATTGAAAATGAATGAGCAGGAAGTATAGTCAAGTATATTCTCAGTAATCAGTGAGTGTGTGTGATGTGAAAGAGCTGAACATGTCGAGCTGCATATGTGGTGACTTATTTTGGTCAGATTATTCTCTCTGCTGTATCTTCAGTTTGAAGCTTTTGAAGAGTTTGACTTAAAACCATGAATATGTAATTTGGGGGTTAAAGATAAGCTCAAGAGAGAATTAACCCTATCTGATCGTGAAACTGCTGAGCGCCGCATTCATTAATCCTGCGACGCCCGCGTGTGAGACTTCAACATTTCTACTCATTAAGATGAAGAATTAATTTGCAGTGGTCGGATGATGATTTTTTGTTTTGTTATTATTGATACTGTTTGTGGAGCTCAGACAGACAGTTGGGTGCACATATGCCTGGTGGTGGAGCTGCTGGCGGGTCTGGTCGTCTGGCACACTGTCGGCGAGATCTGTGCCAAACAGACGAGCCGGTAAATGTGTTTGGTTTAGCGCTGAAGAGAGAGCTCGCACTGTTTATTAGTTACCTCTAATAGTGAGTGATGATTGAAGGTGATGTCTAATGTCATCATGTTTCATCTTTATAGTTCTAAAACAAAATAAACCCACTATGTGCAACAACTGACCACATTAACACCTTACTGATGGATTGACAACATTTCTGACCTTGGTGTTATTCTGGAGGTTCAACCATCATTTTTAAAATACAACACAAATGATTTCCACCCCTAAAAAGAAGCTTCTGTAATGCTTGTTCTGTGAGAAAAATATGAAGAACAAGTATTGCTCTGATATTTCAATCTGCACCAGGAATTGTATGAAAGATGGACGGAGCAACAGCCTCCTGGAAGTGAAGCCAAAACGTTTGGAGCTCCCCCTGCTGACTTGCTGCAGTATAGACGATAGGTACAGATATTCAACTTTTCCAACTTGGGAATCAGACCAAAGACTGTAAATATTAATGGACGAAACCTGAGTGACGTCAGCCATCTTGTTCCTGCAGGAGGCTCCGGAGGCTCATCGGCAGCAGCCGCCATGCTGGAAATCCTGTCTCAGCCTAACTTTCAGTGAACCAAAACATGTTTATTTCTACTGTAAAAACATGTTTTTTTTTTGGCTGGTGTGTGTATGTGACTTTCGGGCTCTTGCAGCCAGCCTCAAGTGGACACTCGGGGAACTGCAGGATCTTGCACTTTCCGCATTGGCTTCATTTTTCAACATCGGAGTTTTCCGCTTGGATCAGACCTGCAGCTGTGGCTCATGGGTATTGTAGTATTTTGAACTGATTGCCAAACTTACAGAGGAAACAAAAACAAAGTCAGTCACCCTGAAGAAAACGAGAAAACGTCCAAAAATTAAAGTAGAACCATTCGTCATGGGAGCAAACTAAGCCCACAATCTACAATTTTGAATTTCATGTTTCAGCTGATTTTTCTCTTCTCGAGCCTTTCTGTAATAAAAGATATTAACCACACACACATTCATAAGTCATTTGAGTTTAAAACCCTGAAAACAATTCCACAAAAGAAAAGTCATCCATAACTTGATCCGTTGTTTTTCATAACGACTCGGGTCTGTGACACGAACCACTCAAACGCGTCAGTCCCATCCACACTGACTGGAGGTCTGATTTATCTTGTTTGAGCTGTAAAACATGAGCGTGGAGGATTAAACAAAAAAAAAAATCCAATAAGAGGAAAACATGGAGTACCAGATAGTTTTGCTTCCATGAAAAACAGATGAGAAAGGCTTCCAATTATAACTTGACCTAGAAAACCTACAATCATCTCAACGGTTCCCAAAGTTTCTCAGTTTTGCATCCAAAAAGAAGAAAGCCTGGAGTGAAATCTTTTCCGTCTACTCGGGAGTCTTCTCCTAAGTATATCTGAGAAGTGATTCAAAGGCTTTACAGATCCTTTTGATTAAAGCGCTTCAACACACTTTAAAAAACACTCTGGTACCAGTAAGAGTCCTGTATTGATCATGTCGAGCAGTGGTTCTCAACTGGTGGTTGGGACCCAGAAGTGGGCCGTGAAGCCGATCTCAGTGAGTCGTGTAGGAGTCCAAAAAATCTACTAAACATTTTTGTTCGGTTTCTTTGTTCTGTCACATGTTTTGCACTGGCCAAACAGCACAATTAAAAGAATCTGATTGGTTGAAGAATATCCTAAATTTGATTTCGCATGGCGTTGGTTAGACCAGTTGACAAATACTCCTTCATTTATATATTTTACCATAAAAAGAAACACATCTGACACATGTCTCCCAGTAGCTCGTCCTCTGTAGCACAACGGTCTTAAAAAATGTTTTTGATTTGTGGTGTGTATGTCGCTCTTTGTTCCAACCCTCACCTATGGTCATGAACTATGGGTAGTGACCGAAAAAATGAGATCTTAGATACAAGCCGTGGCCGAAATGAGCTTCCTCCGGAGGGCGGCTGGGAGATGGAGGGAGGAGCTCGGACATTCGGGGGGGGAGCTCGGAGCAGAGCCGAAAGGAGCGAGTTGAGGTGGTTTGGGCATCTGTCAAGGACGCCTCCGGGCACGCCCAACTGGGAGGAGACCCCGGGGCAGACCCAGAATACGCTTGAAGGATTATAATCCTGTCTAGCCTGGCAACGCCTCGGATTCCCTCCAATAAAGAGGAGCTGGAAAACGTTGCTGGGAAGAGGGAAGTCTGGGTCGACTTACTGCGCCTGCTGCCACCGCGGATGGATGGATGGATGGATGGATGGATGTGTATGTGACTTCCCGGGTTCCTGGAGCCAGCCTGAAGCGAACACTCGACGAACTAAAGGATTTTGCACTTCTGCATTGGCTTCATTTTTCAAGACCGGAGGCTGCCGCTTGGTAACTACGCATTCACAGGTGTACATGAGTAATAACATCCACAATGAGTATTCATACCCATCCCTAGAAACAACAACAATCAAAGTTAGATAGTAAGTCTGAGGAAATAAGTTACCTAATTTAACTACTTGGTCTTTCCAAAGAGCTCAGAGAAAAGCACCTCTTACCAATCACTTCTGTTCTGATGACCTCTTAATCAATCCGTCCTGATTAGTCCTCTGTTAAAAAACTGTGTCTGACAGAATTAGATCTCCTTTTCCAATCTCGATGTTTTCGCACCATCACGATGAGATAAAGGTTTTGGTGGTTGATGACGAAGAAGATTGTCTGACTGATCTGATTCATGCTGCTGTTTGATTATTTTAAGTGTTCCTCATAAAAAAGGAGGCCATCAGCCCGGATGTGAACCCTGCTCGTATTACACACACTAACATCAAATTCTCTTTGAAGCTCAAACTTCCATCCTGCCCGCCTCCACAGACTTCACAGGAGCCCCAAATCTGTGATTGTTCATTAACCTCAACCTTCTAGTCTGGAAATAGAAACATACACCCCGTTATTAGTGAGTCATTCTCCCTGCTGTTTATCTCTCCTCTCCTCTTTCTGTTTTCTCTTTCGGCTCCATTAATCTGATGCCGCTCTGTAACAAATACGGAGAGGAAACCAGGGAACTCCAAATAGATCCGTGACAATGCAGAGGACTCAATCAGGAAAGTATGGAGCTACGTACAAGCAGTGATGAAGGTAAACGGTTTAAGGATAATTCTTATTATTAAGATTAAGAATTAATATTAAGGCCTCTTATTTATGAGTGGTAGAACCAGTCCTCCACTTTGGTACAGAAAATTGACTGTGTATTCTGATGGACGGCCCGTCTTCATCTCCAGCTGTTGGACAAAATTGAACCCAAAATTGGACCTGACAGATTTAGAATTTTTTGGGCCGATACAGATATTATATCAGGGAGAGTGAAAAACATTGTGATACTGATATATCGGCCGATATCTTTCTGAAATCTATCCTTAGAGATCAATACACATTTCTTGTGTCGATCCCTCAAACACTGTTATGAAACACTTGTGAAAAAGATTTAAAATGAAGATTTAAAATGAAGGCTAGATTTTTAAACAAAAGCCTTTATCTGCCAGAATAACAACATTGCTCTAAATCACAAATTTTAACTTAGAAATTAACAATTATACATAAAAAAGATATAAATATATATGATGAACTTGAATTGAATTTACCTAGTTATATCTGCACATATCGGAGATCAAATTAGCCTACAGTGATAGCCAAGTGATATATTAATATCAGCCGATAAATCGGTCGGGCTCTTTCCAAAATACTCCAACAACGATTGCTCGGATGTTTTTTTAGAGCCAAGACAAGCGCAGAAGGGTTTTGGCTGGTGGAAATGTGGCATTGCACACATCACTCCTCTTCATGTAACCACAAACACACATTAAATTGATTGATTAAAGGTTATATATTCTTGTGTCAGTTTGAAGCAGACCCTCATCGCTATGGAAATTCAATGAAGTGTTTGTTATGTTTCCTCTCGTCGTTCCTCCTCTAATCTGACATTCAGGTAAAGAACGCTGCAGGAGCCTCATTTGTCAACAGAGCTGTCAATCATGATGTCACATCCTCTCTTCTTAGCATCAAGTTCAAAAGAAAAATTTAATTTACATTCCTCGTGATAAAAGATCAAGAGTTTATTTGTCTAAGTATCATGAAAGAATTTAGGTATGATGAAAAATGACTTGTCATGTAGTTTGCCCAATAACATTTAGGAGGCGGAGCTTATGACCTATACTGCAGCCAGTCAGTAGGGGGCGCTCCAAATGTTTTGGCTTCACTTCCAGGGGGCTGCTGTTTCCTCCATCTTTCATACAATTTATGATCCAGACTGAAATATCAGCAAACACTGAGTGGACTAAAAGAGATTCTGTAGTGATTCATGTTCCTCAGAGGATCTTTTTTATGCTTTTATAATTCAAAGATCAAAAGAACAAACATATCAACAGACTCTTTTTTTTAGGGATGACAATAATTTGTTATATTTAGAAATGAGGGACACACCTCCAGAATAAGACCAAGGTCATAATGAGTTGTTTTTTTGGAAATATGAAGCTTAAACATTAGTCCTTATCCGAAGACATTCACTTCTATCATCCAAACTCTGTAAAACTGTCGCACCTCACCATGCTCGAGTCCAAACCCAGTCACTCTTTCTTTATCTCCCACTGCTGTTATCTCTCTCCCTCCTCTGCAATTCTCTTTGCACAGACAGCCGAGGCACCCGGCTGTGAGCGAGAGAGATGAGCGCAGACAGAGGGAGCATAAAGAGCGCGTAAAAAAAAAAAGAAGAAGAAGAAGAAGAAGAAGATTCCAGCAGCTCGGGACGGTTGCTGAGACAGCAGAGTTTTCAACTGACTCTGGCTGCGTGTGAGCTGATGTCTTACAGCAGGATATAAACCAACGAGCGGGAGCATATCTCTGTGATTAACAGCCGACAATTAGGGCCCAGCGCACTTCTAGGCAAAATCAGAAGTCATTACGCTCTGCAGGCGGCAAATGGTGTAAGTCTGGGTGTGTGCGATGAAGGCAGGAAGCCGCAGGTTATTTGCTGCTGATGTGCACTTTTCTGCAAACATGTTAACACATTCACAGGAAGCTGAGCAATAAGTTAATCTGCTGCTGCTGCTGCTTAACTGAGCTAAACGGAAAGCATCAGAGAAAGAAACAGAAACGAAGCCACTTCAAGAATGATAGAGACACAGAAAAATACAGACTCCTGTCTTTAAAAAAAAATGCAGAGCGTATAAAACAGATTCTGTGAAGGGTGCATGTGTGTGAGCTGCACGGCCTCATGTGACGAGGGGTCATGAGAGAGAGAGAGAGAGAGAGAGAGAGAGAGGATGAAAGGCTGTAACAAAAGGAAAAGATGTATTTAAGCTCCCAAGCAGTTTGCAGAACAACAGTGCTGCCCTCTAGTGGTGGATGTGATTCAAATCAATTTTTAATCTTTCTGTTTGTGACTGGAAAGAAAATCTAATTTGGTAGATTTATTTAGCTTAATGTTTCCTGGAAAGAAGTAGTTTATGAGGGGCTGATTTTAATCCTGTGTACTTTAAATACAGGAACTTTGAGAACAAAAACTCAGCTTGTCCAGGTCATATCCCTTTCGTCCAACTCATTTCCACTTGGTGCATACGGGAAAGAACCCACTTAACTGTGTATGTAAATGTCTAAATTGCAGGAACACATTGGCAACGTTCTGCAAATTTAGATATTGTGCAGAAGTTTGCTTGCAATTTTTGGCGATTATAAATAAAGAGATTAGCCAGTACTGTGTGCCGACTCCTTCTTTTGTTGCCGTGGTTACCAAACAGTTTGAGGTCCAGTAGTATAAAAAACTGAGGTGTTAAATCCTGGTCATGACAAACCCTAAACACAGACACATAACTGTTTTGTTTTGTGTACAGAAAGTTCCTAAAGTGGAGCACACCCGGTGAAATATCTCCCCGTGCACACACACAGCGACTCCGTCCCCTCTCCTCACATGGTCTGCAGTCAGTCCTGGATTACCCTCCATGACCCAGACTCCGGTCTCCATGACACAGTTTAAGACACAGACAAACATAACCCGTTAGCAGCACATCACGAGACCGCCGACTCTCAGGGTGGAACACAAACAGGAGAAATTGAATCTCCTCCATCTCTCAGATCATGATCATGATATCCTTTCAACTCTGTCATGTGGGGGGGGGGGGAACCTTCCTGAACAGGATTATTTAAGGTCCCCCCGCTCTCACACACAAAAAACGGCACTCTGAGCTTCCTCTGAGCGTATGTCGGTCATATTTTTTGCAGCGTGCGGTTGGAGAGAAGTTTCTTAATGACAGGGGGAAGCCTGAGCGGGAGCGGGTCCGGCCCTGAGGGCTTCTGGGTAAACAGGCGGAGCTGGCTGCCATCTGGTTGGATCTACTTCAGAGCAGAGAGCGGGGTTTTAATGCTCGCTGCTGATGATCTGATTCCAGAGTCCCACAGCAGAATGTTTTAGAAGAAGTTTGGAAACCTGACTGACACCCACAGGATTAAAGGACTGGTCCAAAACATTTCAAAAATAATCTAATTTTTGACTTACTTTTAAAGGTGTTAACTTACACAAATAGTTTGGGACAGATTCAGTCTTTCCTCTACTGATGGGGATGAAAAAATACTTTGTATGTGCTGCTTACAGCTTGGAGAGAATTCAGCAGCAGGAAACACTCCCAGTAAAAGTCAGAGTGAACATGTCAGTGGTTTGTGTTCACACATTCAGCTCATCTTGAAACCATCGGGGAAGTTTCCAGGTGTTTCATATGGTTGGGATTGACATGTTGAACTCACACAGGGTGAGAAAATGTTCAAACAACTCTTCAGAAAACCTGCTGTGGATTAAACTTACAAAAACTTGAAAGTCTTTCTCTGAAGCCACTGACTAGTTTGTCCATTCTGGGCTACTGTAGAAAACTTGCAGAGGATAAAAAGGTTACAAAAAACACAACGATCCTTATTTTCTGAAACTTTTATGTTTGTTTGTTCCTTGCGCTTTGTCGCCTTTATTATTTAGAAATTTGGAGTCACAGGTGGGACTTGAACCCGATCCGCCCGCTTTGAGGACATATCCTCCATACACGGGGCGCAACCTACCTTACCGTATCTGCGCCACAGAACTGCTTGTTTTTGGTTCTTTTTTGGCAGGAGAGATTGGAGTATGACAAGCAGCAAAGGGGCCGAGGTCGGACTCGAACCCACAGCCGCTGCGACAAGGACTACAGCCTCCTTGACTATTTCTCTACTAAAACTGTGCAATCTGTTGAAAACTGGACAATATTTAAACATCAAAAGTGTTAATCTATACATGAACCGTGCAGTACGCTGTTAATCCATCAGTGTGTATTCATGTTTGTAAATATTGTTTATATTCTCAATTACCTGCGCTTGAACACATTACTTACACTACTTTATTATTGCTTTCACTTGGTACTTATACTTATTATATTGTTATTACTATTTTTATATTGTGAACTTATCTGTACTTCCTACTGATTTTTGGTGTTATGAGCAACTGTAGCAAACTAACTTCCCCCTGGGATTAATAAATTATTTCTGATTCTGATTCTGATGTGGCGGCGCACGACATAACCGCTAGGCTATCGGCGCTCCCCAAAACAATCTTTTTCCATATATTTTTTTTCTGCCGCATTAATCACATATATTGGTCCTACTTATGGTCAAAGGTTCTCGACGGAGGTTATTACAGAAGCCTATTGCATTCACATGAGAAAATAAAAATCTGCTTTGTTTTCCTGAATGATTCACATCATTATCTCCGAGGTGCACTTGTTCCTCAACACAGTTCTATTCCCTGACATATTTATATGATCCAATGTTGTATTTTCCGCATAAAAACATGTATGCAACATGATTATGTGAAGTTGTGGAAAGAAGCATCAGAGCAGATTTGATTTTTGCCTCATTTGGGGGAGAAAGGGGTTCATCAGTTAAAGATGTTCAAGGTGAGTTCAAGGCCCCTCAAACAAACGGTTTCACTTCAGCATCCTGAACGCAGTTGAGTTTGTTTATCTTAAATTAGATGATCAAGCTTCTTCTTTTCTTGGAAACGAGACGACCAAACAGACAAATAAACTCGTCAGCAGCCTGTGAGGCGAAGCAGAAGATTCCCACACCGCTCTTACAGAGATTAAGAATCTGAATAAACGCACCTGTGTGAGTGTGAAGGGGTGAAGAGAAATAAGCCTTTTCTAAATACCCCCAAACAAAAAAACACACAGAGCGAGCGTGCGGGCAACACGACAGCAAACATTCAGACACAAACAGACGAGTCTTCAGGAGAGAAATGTTTAAATAGTCAAAAGAAGAAAAAAAGAAAAAAAAAAGGCTTTTTCGCTCCTGCACTTCAGAGATGTGACTTCATTTGAATCACAAAGAAACAAAAGAGTCTCTCAGAGCCGCCGAGTGAACGCACGGAGAAGAAAAAAGATAAAGCTGCCGGGAAGAAAAAAAAACCCACACAAGAAAACAACATCCAAATGCAAAGAGACGTTTTGTTGTTCTGTACTCTGTTGTTATCCTGATAAGACCACAAACATACTCGACTTTTTGACCAGTTACACCCCTCTGTTCCCATGACCCAGTCGCCTTTACTTTTGTGTGTGTGTGTGTGTGTGTCTGGGCCTGTTGAGCCAACAGAATAGTGGGGGGGGGGGGGGGGGGGGGGGGGGGGGGGTGAAAAAGGAGAAAGGAAAAAGAGAAGGTGACGGCAGAAAGAGAGAAGTGAAGCAGAAGTAAACGCCACGCTCAGAAAAGACTCGCTCGCTTTGCTACTTCATTAATCTTGACCTTGCCTTTGACCCACGGCGAATGCAGAGGCGAGCCCGATGCTATGACACCGCCACCACACACATACACACACACACACACACACACACACACACACACACACGCACACCAAGGAATGCTGCTTCTGTTATTGTCTTTAAGTGACAAACTCGGGCCAAGGCCTGGCCACAGTTTGAAAAACAAAATAAGAGGCCGTGCAAAGCTTTCTCTCTCTCTCTTGCTCTCTCGCTCATACACACGCAAACACACACACACACACACACACACACACACACACACACACACACACCCAAACAGCACTTCCGTCCATTCTCTCGCACAGAGAAAGGAAGTGGAGTGGAGCTGGCGCGGCCCCAGCTGTCCAGACAGAAGGCAGCCCTGGCAGGCCCCGGTCTGCTGCCTGTTTCCTCTGAACGCCTTTAAAAGACTCCGAGCTCCCCCATCACTCACTCCATTCAGCAGTTCACCAAAAGAGCGGCTCCGAGTGTCCAGAAGCACTTCACGATGGAGTTTTCTAACTGTGCTGGACATGGGAAACACTGCACATCAGAACCTTCCACATACCAAGTGAAAAAAATGAACTGTCAATCGAAAAAACAGCAGGAGAGGGTCGTCTGATGTCAAGAGTTCAAAAGTTCAAAGTATAAAATCTTAGGCTGAGCCGAGAGTTGAAGATACTAAGGAAGAATATTTTAAGAAAAAAAACAAGAAATAATGAAGCGAACATTTCTTACAAGAGGAGTTGAAAGTTAAAATTTGAATTTTATGCAATTTAAGAAGAGTTCAATGATTGTTCTCATAATATTTTGCCAAAATGAAAAAGAAAAAATCTAGAATTAAAATTATATATTAGGGTGAGAAAAAGACATATTCATAAAACTCCGAGGCACTTTTCTTTATTAAACAGTAAGTTTGTTATCATGACTTTAGTCAATATGTGCAAATCTAATTTAGAAAAATCAGAGAAGACAAAGACTTGCAAACCCCGCCCCCCTCCCTCGGGTGCCCGGGCAACAGGTTGGCTTTAGCCCTTTTCATAGTGTGATTACGCAACAACGAAGCTCCTCCCTCATTTATCCTTAAGACATTATTACAATAATTATTGTAACAGAGGCGTTACAGGAGCGGGACAGGATGGGCGGGGCAAACAGGAGAGCATAGCGCTGTGTGTGTGTGTGTGTGTGTGTGTGTGTGTGTGTGTGTGTGTGTGTGTGTGTGTGTGTGTGTGTATGTGGAGCTCGTGCTGTGCCGTGCTCTCTCACGCTTCCCTGACGCTGTAACGCAATGTGAACTCACAGACTGGGACACTGTTTTATGTCGTTGTGGAATCATTATGAATGCACAAAGATGTAATGAAGGCGGAGCTTCATATATCTTCCCTGCTTCAGTTTCAAGCATGCTATTCCAAATGTGTAGTTTATTACAGACTTTTAATCCTATGAGAGGAGCTACTCACATGTAGTGAAACAACCAGCTGGACTTCATTATTTTCTATCGACGCAAGAGAAGGCACTGAGGCATCCTCGACATCAGTCTGTCTCCTTGTTCAGCTCAACGTCGTCATATCTGTCATCACACCAGCTCTCCCAAACGGCAGCATTTTAACAGTGATGCCTCATTACGCTGAGTTATGTCTGCGCTGTCCCGTCCAAATAAACTTGTCAAGACAAATAAATAAGTCAGCACAAGCTCAACATTCTGCTATGCAAGCACAACATGTGGGCCGCACTGTTCAAATAGACAGGCTTGTATTAATGTAGAAATCAAAATTAAACAAGACGACTCAGAGGAGCCAAACTGTAAGAAATGCCAACTTGCACTTTTCCAAAAAGACACTTATTTGGCCGACTAAAAGAAAGAATTTAAGATGATATCAAGCGGGATCTTAACTTGAAAATGACACCCAGCAGCAAAGAGGCAAACATGTTGATTAGAAGAGTTTGTAATTAGCTGCTTATACAATACTTGCAGTAATTGGGGGAGGGGTTAACCGAGGGTCTCTTACCTTTGGCCACTTTGGATTGATGAGTCGAGCTTTGATGGCGTCGTCAAGAGCCGTGCTGTACTGACCCAGTCTCAGGTGGGCTGCAGAGCGGTTGCTGTACAGGATGCAGTTTTGTGGGTCGGCGGTCAGGGCCTCGCTGTACAGACGCACGGCCAGAGCAAACTCCCCCTGCTGGCAGGCCTGGTTACTGCGACGCACGCGCTCCAGGAACTCTGCTTTGCTCAGACCGGGCGGTCCGGGCGGATCGGGGGGGCGGTCGGCCTTTTTTAATTTAGGGGCCGAAGGAGGGATGAGAGGAGAGGAAGAGGAGGAGGAGGAAGAGGGAGGGACGGCGGTCCTGCTGGTGGAGCGAGAACCGAACAGAGAGAACTGAGGAGAAGAAGAAGAAGAGGGGAGGACAAGGAGAGGAGAGATCCGTCAATTTATCTGTTCATAAATGGAGCTAAAACAAACATTTAAAAGGTTCATCAGCTGGATATTTTTGTCATTTTATATCAATAGTTCCACATATTCCTTAAACTGGAAGATCTGGAGACTTTAAAACTCACACTTTTAACTCCTGGATGCTGCAAATTTTAACTATTTCTTTTAACTTTTCATTAACAGTTGTTTGAAAATCTTTAGAGAAAATTAGGAGATTTAAGATGACAATGAAAACTAGGGATGTGCATGTTTAATCAATGTTTAGTTAAATGTCATCAGTAGTCAGCAGTGGGTGTACTGGTCGGTGAAACCCATTAATGCTTCACATTTGTATATGCAGGCACTCGATGCTGGTCTAATTTTATGCTAAGGCTGTAATGCAACAACACACCACTAGACGGGGCTGTAGCTAGACTTCCTGTAGCTCCGGTCAATGGTTCTGCTCTCCCTGCTCTACTACCAGGATGTAAACAAACACAGTGAACAGATTGCATTTTGGAGGAGCAGCACGATTTAGCAGAATTATGATCTTTAAAATTGAGATAAAAATGAATGTAGGCTGTTTCAGGTTAAACTGCGACAGAGCCAGAGCAATGTGTAACAATAATAAACACGGGCATGTTGATGTTAACCAGCAGGGAGGACTGAAGGATGACAATGCTAGCAACACTCAGCAAACCTGCAGCTCAGTTTAGACTGTTCTCTGAGTGTTTTCTCACCGTCTGAATTTAAATTTCCGTTGAATTAAATTAGTAACAAAGAAAATTTCTAGTTTTCACTGAGTTCCTGCAGCCGCAAACCAGAGCCAGGATACTATAGAGCCTTCATTGACACACATAACTTTGAATGCCTCAAAAGAGATGTGAGCACAGGTTGGGCTACACTTATATCCCAAAATGTTAAGCTGTCTCAATATCTTTCCATGCACACCAATGTTAAACTATTATTCCTCTAAATTTGACTTTTTTTTTTAAAGATGAATATTTTAAAATTCTTTTGAATATTCTCAATAAAGGTCTCATATCATAAGTAACATTTTGAGACTAAACATTTTGCAAACGCTGATCTTATTCAGGTTTTGCGGGCATCTGTTGAAAATGTTTTGGGAGTTTTTTTGGGAATCCCTCGTGCCTAAAACAGTTTTGCAAAACTTGCAGGTTCAACATCGAGGTTGAACTAAAGGAGCGACATGACCAAAGTTTGCAAACTGGGACAAAAGTATACGACCAACTTAAGGAGATTTTTTGTGTTTTAATCAGAGTATCATAGTGCGGCTGAACATTTCATGCATTTAAATGTTGTCAGTGAGAGAGTGCTGTGAGATGAACTGAATGAGAGAAGCCCATAATGATGTTGTTGTTGATTATAAATACGTTTTTGCAGACAAAGGAAAAGCTCCTCTGACCGCAGTAACATAAGTCATAAACAAAAACTAATT
The DNA here is from genome assembly GCF_963584025.1 of Labrus mixtus. Taxonomy (NCBI): domain Eukaryota; kingdom Metazoa; phylum Chordata; class Actinopteri; order Labriformes; family Labridae; genus Labrus; species Labrus mixtus. The sequence goes on along the minus strand of NC_083628.1, from coordinate 2,956,031 downwards.
ATTGGGAGGCGGATTCTGCCCAGTCTGACATCGAGGCCTCATTTGCATCAAATCAAACTGCGGTTTCTGGCAAAATGGGACAACCAAACTGCAGCGTGAAGTTTTCTTTTTCTGCTCAGCTTGAATTCCTCAGAGACACAGAGAGCGAACAGGAGGAAAGTTAGACGGAGAATCAGTCAGTCAGACGAGCTTTCTGTTCTCCTCATTCTCCTCTGTCACAGCCGCTGAAGCTCTGTGTAAAAACATGCTCACTGAGGTTCACCCTCTGCAGCTTGAACAGGGAGACGCTGCTCCCTCCCCTCATCTGGTGTTTCCAAATTTGTCTTTTCACCAGAGCGAACACCAAGGCCTTCATTATCCCTCTCTGTTCCCTCCTCTCTCTCTCTCTCTCTCTCTCTCTCTCTCTCTTACATGTACAAACACACAATCGTTCAAAACACGCTGAAAATATGCAGACTGGAGGGATTCCTGAAACTTTAGCAAAATGCATCGCCAGACAGCTAAGAGGCGAGGAAAGACATGAAGACAGTTTGAAACCGCAGCGATGATTCACTTCAAATAAACTGCAGGAAAACATTCAGAAAACAAGAGTCAGTTTGTCAGTTCGGTCGCTCGTGTGTCACAACAGAACAACACATTCACAAATACACATTCTGGATGGGAATCACGACGAGTCACGATACGATATGTGGACCACGATGACATCATGATACAGCGATTCTGAGATATGATAAAGAATGACACATCACGATATCTGATTAACTGAAGAACATTAAATGTCCTGCAAAAGGCAAAGTGCAGGATCTCTTTCTTTTCACTGCTGTTTGACATTTTCCTGATGTCTTCTTCTTCTTTGGTCAATTCATTTCTTCTGAGCGCAGGAGGGTTAAGGTAAGAAAAAATGACAAAGGGGCACTGGTAGACTAGCGGTTAGTGCGCACGCCCCATGTAAAGAGGCTGTAGTCTTCATGAACGGGTGGCCCAGGTTCAAATCCGACCTGTATCTCCTCTCCCGCATGTTGTTCCCCAATCTCTCGGCTTTCTGGCTCAATCTACTGTCCTATCTCCAAAATAGTATGGAATCATATTTGTGCCCACTTCTTAAATTGCAAACAAAAAGAAGACTTTGAGAGAGATATAATCTCACTGAAGTAGGGCTGCACGATATTGGAAAAAAAAACGACATTGCAATATTTTTTCCCCCTGCGATATATATTGTGATACGAAAAAAGAAAACTGAAATTTTAATGACCATCTCTCCCGGCGTCTATGGCACCACTCTGAAACAAAACGGTGAGAAAAGTTTGGATCCTGCTTCAATTTTAAATGTTAAATTTAAAGCAAAAAAAAAAAACGTGAAACGTATTAATTTCAATTAAAATATTTGTGTAATCGTGTAAATAATCGGCCTTTTACTTTTCTTATCATCAGTCCTTTTGTTTACAGTTCCCTCTTATTCTTTCTCACTGGTGTTCCTGTTCATCAGCTGTTCTCTCCATCATGTTTCACATTGTTGCTATGAAACATGAATACTGCGACATAATGCAGAGCTTGTTTAACACGTAACCAGGGCAGTGGTTGCAGTAACAAACAAAGAGGTCCATATATCATGAGTATGGAGCTGTAAATCTTTAAGCCTATTACTGCTGAACTGGAACATATTTAATGCAGCAGAAGAAGAAAAGTACGGACAGGAGGTCAGGCTGGACTTATGCAATCACACAAATCAGAGCAGGTTGTGTAGGGAACCCGGTCAGCGGCTCAGCTGTCACCTTTTCCTCTTTGGCTCAAAAAACAACCGAGTGCTGACGAAATGTAGCAAAACATGAATTTAAAGGAAAATGTTGTTTTTTTTCGAAAACACCCTATTGTGTTACGCAGGTGCTCTGCCTGAGCGAAGCAAAAACAGGAATCAGAGCAGAAAACGTTCTGACCAAAACAATGAACTGGAACACAAATATGAGGCTTCATGTAGCTGAAGGAAGCTGCAGAACTGGCTGATACTTCACTTCAAGGTTTCATAAATGATCGGTCCTTTGACACTTTTTGATACCATGTTTTTTTAAAGGAGACATATTATGAAAAATCCACTTTTACAGTGTTTTTGAACATATATTTAACCTGAGAGTCTACCGATCCACAAAATGTGAAATAAATCCATCCAGTCCTTTGTTTGTGGTCTGCATAAGTCTTACAACACAGAGAAAAATGCTGTTTATAATGTGCTCTCCTTGTGATGTCACAGTGGGATTCTGGTAAAAAAAACAATCCCCTCCCCTCCTCTGGTATCTCCACCCATGGACTCCACCCCCAGCCTAGAACAAAACTTTTGCAAAGGTCCACTATTTTTATTCTCGCTACAGAGGAGAGATGTTTACGGGGAAAACTCAGGGGGCGGGGTCATTACATTTAAAGAGACATACACACCAAAACGGAGCGTTCTGAGAGAGCTGGTTCATACAGGGTCACAAACCTCCTCTGGTGCTTGATTCATGTTATATTTTGACCAAAGCACAGCACAGATGTTTCATTTAGACCACAGGGGGACTGTTTGAAAAGGTAGAAAATGAGGATAATATGTCCTCTTTAAACAATAAAATCTCTTTTATTTTAATGCTCAGTATTGAAATGTCCCGAAACGTCTTCACCTCTCCCGTCTTTTGTCGCTTTAGATCTGAAGCACAACAAGATGCTGGGACTCGCTGTGTGTGTGAAATCGGCTTCATCCGGATGTGATCTGTTGTGTCACCTGTCTGTGTGGTTCAGTTTCATGTTCCTGCAGCAGCTAAATAAAGGTGCTTTGTTTTACACAGTAGACACATGTAGACAAGTCGACAGCTGCCTGTAGTCGCTCAGTGAGACATTTTCAATGAAAGACAGTGATCATCGCTGCAGGCGGACGTGATGATTTTTCAAACCTACATGATAAAAACAGACCAACCAATATACGGGCTGATCAGGGGAAATCATGGGTATATTTGTTGGCAGTGAAATAGTGAAAACTTGAGGGTGTTTTTAAAAAACTTCAAACCGGTTCAGACTCTGAACGCTGGACAGATTTCAGCTCTCATCTGGCTCAGTAACACCGCAGGATCTCACAGCAGGAGGTGGGAAGTGTTGCTGGGTCATGATGTGACTCATACAAGTATGCAAAATAAAGTTATCACACGAACACACTAAACAGTGGAGGTAGGAGAGAATAAAATATTATATGTCCTCTAGCCTAGACTGCAGTGGATTGGAAAGCAGTTACAAAGTAGGAAATTCTCAAGGACAAAGCATCAATAAAAGTGGAAATGTGGTGTTTGGTTCGGTGGCCGACAGGTGCAAAAGCTGCTCGATAAAAATCCTTAAACGACTCATTCAGGAAAACGCGCAGCAAATTCAGAAACTGCAAAAGTCCACAACTAACTCAACGGCTGAAACACGCTGCAAATGAAACAAACATGCTGCAAAAAGGCGGAACAACTTAATCAACATTAAACAACGCTGCAAATACAAACGATACAAAAACACACACATTCAGAAAACAACTGCAAATAGACAAACTCTACAAATCCAGCCTTTTCAACAGAAGAGCTCCGGGCCTGCAGGGGCGCTCTGTGGGTTCGTTTATTATTGACGCGTGGGGGAGAGTGAGGGAGACCAGGCACTGAGCGTTTTGTGTAGACGGTAAAGTTGCATCGTTAAAACGACTTCATGCGAGTCGTTTCGGCCTCTGCGGAACGCTTGCACCTGTCGGTCACCGTAGTTTAGCGTGTCGGCAACGAGATCAAGTTAAAGGAACGACACTTTTTATTGTCATTTATATTAAAAACACAACATGAATATCCTGCACTAGTGATTCTAAGATTAGGAACACACCCCCACACACACACACACACTCACACACTCACACACACACTCACACACTCCTAGACTCTCTCCTGCCCAGGTCAACATTCCTGGAGAACAGTGACGAAGCTGGGGGTCTGAATACCAGGAGGAGAGGAAACGGTCCCTGAACGCAGCGCTTTGATCTCTAATGTAACTCACACCGAGGGGTTGGCGCTACAAGGCGGCAGGACGATTCTTATCACTCTTTATGAATGGAGTAGAACTTATTAGACCATCCGTTTGTGTATATTTGTAAGAAGAAAGGGAGTTTAAAAAAAGGTGTTTCTCAGTGTATTGATGTTATATTCAAGCAAAAATGTCAAAATGTGTTTCTTTGAAGGCGATCACGATACAGGAATTGTAAACTTCCATACGATACTAGGAAGAATGTACAATATCAATACCTGTTCTGTTACCATGGAAACAAAAAGAGCAACATTTGCCTCTCAGTTCTGGGTTATTTCTTGTTTTTGATTTGACAAAAAATTGCAATCAAAAGGTCACTGTAAAAAAAAAAGTTGACAACATCTTGTGTGCACTCTGACATCGTGTGTTTTTTGTTGCTTTTCCCGATTACTCATCTGTAATGAGTAACTCATCTTTTCATTCGACCTCCTTGGATGTGTGTGATTAAAAACAGATCGTGCACTTGAACCAGCCTTTGTTCCTCTTTATCTCATCGAATGCCGCGAGTCAGTCTATTTCTATCTTTCCCGAAAGCTGTTATTATTTTTTACTACTGTTAACCTGAGGATGTGACCTCATACAGTCTGCTGCTGACTTGTCAGGATCATGCACATGACTGGGGGGATTAGAATTGGATTATAAAAACCTTTTTAAACCTTTTGTCTGAGAGTAACTTAAAACATGTGTCTCTCTTTGTACATAACATACTTTATTTTGATTCTCTTCGTCTTACATTGATTGTCTAAATTGATCATTTATGAATACATTTTTGTTCTGACTACATTTTTGTCAAAACTGCAGCTCTCAGCTGATCTATTTTTTTAAATCTATATTGTGGTATCTATCTATTTTTTGTACATTTTTTATTTTTCTTTTGTTATTTAAACTGTGTTCACTTTTTGTTTGCTGCTGTAACACTGTAAATTTCCCCGTTGTGGGATAAATAAAGGATTATCTTATCTTATGCGAGAAGCCAAGTTGCTAGATTTGGGTTTATTTATGCAGCTAGTAGGCCTATCATACTTTAAGGTTCAATTCTATGTCATATTTTAACACCATATCTCTGAGGGAAATGTTGCACTTTGTATAGGCCTACTTCACTGCATCATCTATGTAATAACTTTAGCTGACTAAATGAGAATTAAATCCAATGAACTTGCATAACAAACTGTGATGTTTTATGAATAAGACTTCACAAGCCACCCAGCAGTTATCTACACAAAGTTATATGATACATAAATTAAAATGACTCCTACATAAGTCAGCAGCCACTTTAAGTGATGAAGCATCAAAAACTATGATCCTGAAATTTGCATTTTTGCACCTCAATCTGATGCAAAAGAGTGAAATGTGGGACTCTATTTGTTACACTGTGGTAGGCTACTGTTACTTTTACTCGCATTAAAAGCTGTAAGTAACCTCTTCCACCACTGGAGCAGCCTGTTGGTCTTTAAAACTATCACAGAGTTTGTAACTTAATGCCAACTAACTTTCCTTCTCGCTTTCCTCAACCTCCTGCAGCGGATTGCCATTTTTTGCTCCAGCTCTAAATAAAACATGCACACCATTGTTTCCCCCCCATTGTGCATGCAGCATTACCTTTTCTTTCCTGGTTCTTTGCTTTTCCATCCTGCTCTCTTCTCTGCTAAATCCGGCGGCTCCAAACTCTCATCCCACACACACAGCAGTAACAGCAGCGGTGAAGGCAGGACTTGTGAAAACTCCTCCAAAACAACACGAGTGGAGCTGAGAAAAGCGGGTTCTGCTGGGTTTACAGTGGCTTCACTTATCGGTGGATACGGGGAGAGTTTGTGTGCCAAGTAGCGATGCTCCAGAGTTTCTCCTGAGGGAAGTTAATCCAGAGTAACTGCGCCATGTTCCCACAGCCGACCTTCTCCCCATAGCGGAATTTGAGTCCGGTGAGAGGCGGGGATCCGGTCGGAGCTCCCTGGCTGCCTCCCAGCCTTCAGCAAGCGGAGGGTTCAATTTACCCTTCATGACATCACAGAGGAGTTGAGTTACCTGACAGATATTCATTACGACACTGCCGGTAGTGTTAGTGTGGTAATACAAAAACAAAGATTAAAAGTGATGATGCTCTTCAGTGGTTGTTGTTGTGGAATAATTTAACACAATTTGTCACGGGTTTGAAACTTTTACTCAGTTGACAAAAAGAAAAACAGCAGAAAACAATAAATTATTAAACAGGTAACATTTGCAGTTTTAAAGGCAAGTGTCCATAACATATTAATTAAAAAGGAAAGCATTTTGGTTGACTTTTTATTCACTTTCTCAGCTCTAAAAATGTATGTAAAAATTTAGCATAAAGACTAAACTGCTAGGCTAGCTTTGGCTACAGATGACAAAATCCTACTACCAGAAACTATAAAGGCCTAGTAGACATTTTATCTGTATGTTAATTGGTTAACAATTGATTTGTAACTTCATCTTAGATTCATCTAACAATAAACGACCTGGTTAAGGCAATAGAAGCTAGTTTGGCTCTATGCAAAGTAAAAAAAAATAATAATAAAAAAAGTTAGCTCCAAATATTGCGATAAGGTGCTAGTTTGGCTCATACATTAAAAAGTTTCACATTTTAGGAGACATTTTATTCACTTTCTCAGGCTGAAAGATGTGCAATTACAAAAAATTAAGCTTCAGTCGGGGTGCATTAGCTTAGCTTAACATAAAGACTGGAAACAATTGGAAAACTGCTAGGCTAGCTATGGTTAAACTTGACAAAATCCTCCTACCAGAAAATGTAGTGTAGATATTTTATGCTGTATTGGTTAAAAAATGTATCTGTATTTTTTTTATTTTTGTGTGTGTTTTCAGCTTTCATGGATTATCTAGCACTAACGACCCTACAGGTTCCCGCTACTGAAACATTAAGACGATAGGAGCTAGTTTAGCTCTTTACAAAGTTGGTTAATAACAACTATCGCTCTGAACTACGGAGCCCGGGAGGTGCCATGGATATGTTTTTTGTTTTGTTTTGCAGGCATACTTTCTTTTTCACACACCAATTTTGCACATATTAGTACATTAGTACATTTCATTAGTGCACGCGCAACTTTATTTAAAGAAATGAAACTAAAATAAGACTTCATTGTTCCTCCTTTTGCAACAACTGCTATCTGTGCTTTTTGTTACCTTTGGATAACGTCAGCCTCGTTTTCCCCCTCAAACTGGTGTTTGCTTAACATAAGATTAGCTCTCAGCTAATGTTAAGCACATTTATAAAAATATCAATCTATTCCTTTATAAGTCCATCAGTCATACATGTCTTTCTCACGTCATAAATGGAATATTCCAACAAACTTTTTATGTACAAATATTTACATACAAAATTGCTGAGTCATTTTCTAAATCTTCTTCAACTCATACTACAAATATTTACAACCACACTTAGTGTTGAACGCTCACCACTGAGCCTATACAGACTAAACGTTTGAAAAGGTTTAGTAAAAGGTTGGGAAAATATCATCGCTTTGTAACGAGGAAAGACACCGACACTAGTATCAAATCCTTTTCATGGAAGACATTTTGACATATAGCAGAACAAGCTAGCAGCTGAAATTGTTCTTAGGCAAAGTTATGCTTTGAGATAAATACTAACGTCAGTCTTCAAGATTCAGTTCAAGTGCTCTCAATGCCAAATCAAGCTTAGCTGATGTTTTGCAGGTACAGTTGTGTACTTTTGTTGTCTATTTTTCCATAATTTGGTCACAATTTAGATTCACGACATCCCTGATGTTCAATATGTACACAAAATACTACAATGTGTTCAATGTTAAATAAATAAGACATCATAAAATAGTTCATAGCATGGATACTCTGCAGACAATGAAGATGATGAATGTGCTGGTGTTTACCAAATGATTCATCCTCCATCTTTGCAGGAAACCTAATTTGATTCCAGCTTTTCTACAATCTTATTTCTTCTGTTTTCATGTCATCAGCTTGTTTGGAAATAAATTAATAGAGATTAAGTGTTCTCAGTTATTATACTAAGTAAAACTTTAAGCAGGAAAAATGACCTAAAAAATAATAAAATGTATTATTTCACAATATTAGGATGATTTAATCTGCTTCTGCGTATCACATAATGTCTTATTTATCACATTAGAACATTGAACACTTGAACTCTTTATATAATATTCACATTTAGACGAGTTCTCCCCCCTCACATCCTGCTGATGAGCATCTTGCTGTATTTGGCTCGGCTCATCTTGAGGCACAGTCTGTGCAGCCTCACTGCTCTGTCTTTTCTCTTCCCTCGCCTGCTGTTTGGCCTCCTGACCTTCTGGGTGACGGCCTGCAGATGGCGCTGCTCCTCCATGTCTGTACCGATCATCTTATCCGGCTGAGGAAGCTGTGCTTGCACCAGAACTGCTGTACATCTGTTAAAAAAGGGAGAAGCATAATTAGTATAATTTAGTATAATTTTGAGATTCTTGTTCTCAACAATAATTTTACATTTTAAATTATCTATACCTCTATTTTCCTACATTAGACTGAGAGGAATATTGTCTTTCTTATTCCCTTTTACATTTTTGACAGCTATAGTGAATAACGACTGTGCAAATAAACACAAGATAAATCAGTGTTTCCTATTGTTTTTAAGATGCAAACATTACTGTTGGTTGTTGTAGATGATGTCAGTTATAAGCAGTCTTTTTGTGTTATGTGCAGAACACAGGAAAGATGGCGACATGGTCAGACGCAGCGGGCCCGGTACTCTTTACATTATCGTTTTTCCTGTCCATCTTTCTGTGCTGCCACCGACAACAACTGTTGTTTTTATAGCAATGACAATACAGATCTATTCTTTTCTATTCTACACTTTTTGTCCCCTAGTGGAATTTTATCTTGGACTGGACATCCAGTGCTGCTCACATTCAGCTGCCTCCACTGAAGAATCATCATCATCAAAAACAATAGAAACAAACACTTGTAAATAGAGGAGTACATACCAGTGCAAAGCAGAAAAAACAGCAACATATATTACACATTACCTATATTGCACAACATCTAAACAAAGAATATAAGAGAAAAAATATATTGGAAATGTTTGGATACTGAAATGTGGCCAATGAATGTCTTCACTTTAAACAATGTGGAGGAGTTTAGTTGCAATTTTTGGTAATTCAAGATAAAAAAAATTACTCAATAACGAGTCCCTACATTATATGGATGTTAAAAAATCTGGTATCGTGGAAATTAGAGGTGGGAAAAAAATCGATTTATGTAAAAATCGAGATTCTTCTCTTTATTCTATTTAAAATGATTCATAACTTCCAAAAATCGAGTGCTAATGCTAGCTCTTTAACTCAGTAGAATGCCAAAAGGAGCAGAAAGAAATTCAACCAGTCTCACAGATGACTTGAGTCGATCCTGATGTATGTACTAATTCATAAATAGACTATGAATCCAGAATAGTTTTGAATCAAAAATCGATTCTGAATCTAATCGTAAGACACCCAAAGATTCCCAGCCCTATAGTGGCAATGTCTGTTTTTCGAGCCATGTCTGTGTTTGTATACTTACATGTTGTCTGTTGTGCAGTCCTGTGTGAGGAAGCAGGACTTAGACACATGTCCCAGAAGGAGAGTCTGCACTTGGGTCAGTTTTCTCTGTTTAGCCAAAGTCTGGAATAATCTGGCAGGACAGACAAAAACACGTCAGAGACATTCCAACAACAAATACCACGGATGAACGAAGCAGTCAGGTGAAAAGAAAACCAGAAAAAGAAAGCAGTGTGTGCAGACAGGAGATTAGGATAACGTCCAAGGCCGTCACATCAGCTGTGTGCAGACTCATAAATCACCTTATTTACATGCTGTACATACCGTGTGACACCGTGCAGACAGAAATAAAGGTGAGTGCACCCTTATCACACATCGTCTGTATACACATCTACATATGGTTTTATTTACTTTTCAGGGTTGTGTAATGTTGACATGGTATCACACTACAACATGCAGTCTAAACATTCAGTCAGTGGGACTTGCTATACATATTTTTACGAGCAAAAATCAGCAATCATAGCTAGGGATTTAATTTTTTTTAAACCAGGCATTCAAACCTTATAAAAATACTCAGTGTGCTCAATATTTTCTAGAGTTGACTTAGTTGATTTAAAGTCGTTTTAGAGTACCACTGGCGAAAAAGAAAACTTACAGAAACTCTTTTATTCCCACTGCAATACGCATTTTAACCAAGGCTAGATAAGCAATGTTTTTTAAATGCTGTGGATATGTGTTTTTACCTATTTAGGGTACTTTTAGCTATTTATGACCTAATGCGAGTGTTAGTGTGAATGTTTGTAGGTTTTCATGTTGAGCCTCAACAAAATGTAATTTTCTGTCACAATGTGATAGACAATAAAGCTTTTTGAATCTTTGAATCTTGAATCTACCTGCTGGTGCAGTTGCAGTGGTACAGCGTCCTGGTCTCCAGGTTGTGAAGTCCAAATCTCTTCTGCTGGGGGAGGATCTTGTTCCTGCACTTGTCCAGATCTTTGTACACAGCACACGACGTCTGCCTCTCTGTGGGGAGGACGCATCAGCGTAAATTTGTTGCTGTATTTTTTAAAATAGAGGCTGGTTTGCCGAGGAGACGTTCTAATACCTGTGACATCGGCATCCAGGTGAGGCAGAGTCCAGTTTTTAGTGGGTAGAGTGTTTTCGAGCCTGTCTGGTTTGGATCCTGTGGGTGTTTTTGTGACAGCTGTGGCGTTGCCGTGGGTGACAGGTGTGATGGAGGCAGAGGTGGAGCTTGTCGAGGGTGTAGGTGTGGATGCTGCAGCAGCAGTGATGGAGTGAAGCTTGGGGTCTGACTTGCTGCTCTCCAGGAGTTCTCTGGGTGCGGTGGTGTTTATGATGGAGCTGTTCATGTTGGCTGCGGTCTGATTTTCAGACTCGTACAGTGAGGGTGGATGGACATCCGCATACAGAGCCAGTTTCATTTCTTTACACCTACAAGACAAAACGCAGTTAGTTAGCTTAGCTTATTAGCATAGAGCCTGACTACAGGGGAAACAAACGGCCTGGCTGCTTCAAATACAGCAACTCATAGATTCATTGTTTATGATAGCTTTTTAACCACATTTCGACTCTTTATGCTAAGGTAGCAGAAGCTAAGCTAATCTCTAACTGGCTCTAAAGCTTAGCTCAGTTCTGGCAGTCAGGCTATAGCATTTACCATGTTTACCATAAAGGTTTTGCATTTAAGCACGCTAACATGTTCCCAATTTCAGCGCCGACCCTTAATGTTAAACTATTATTTTCTTAGTTGAGCACATTATCTTAATCCCAGTTGTACAGGTTGTATACCAAAGCTAGCTAAGCTTTTGATAAGCAGGTATAGGCTACAGCCACCATGCTACCATGATACTTTAGCATTTTAGCATGCTAACATGTGCTCATTGGAGCTGAATGCAATAATCAGCTGAGACTCGTGCTAATGTAATTCTTTTTAGAGGAATTTGGGTCAAAATATTCAACAGCTAGCACCACAAATAATATCAAACTCAAAGTGAATAACTCCAAACTATTTGTATCTAAAGTAGAACGAGAGAAAGCAGGAGGACTTTTTGTGTATCTGTGGTAAAAATATCAACCTAGGTTCTATAAATGAGAACTTAACCTACATGCCAAACCAGTTTCTCTGAGTACACTGGAGTCTGTGGGAGAACTCGAAGCAGTGCATCTTCAGCAGGTTAAAGAAAGTATAACCCACCACATCAGCTATGCTGTCATTGGACTCCATCAGACATCTGCGAAACCTAGAACAGGATCATACAGTCCTGTCATTTGAAAAAAACATCAACCAAAACACATCCAATTAGTTGGATTTTTGTTACTAAATAAATGGTGTAGTTACTTGTTGTCACAGTCACAGTGGGACATGGTGAAGATGTTGCTGTTAAAGACACCAAACTGTGAGTGAAAGGACAGGATCGTGTCTTTGCACTGGTCGTGTTCTCGGCAGCAGCTGTCCGTGTCGGAAAAAACACCTGCACGAGGCAAGGAGAGAGAGAGAGAGAGAGACAGAGATAAATGATACGATTATTATAGCAACATAATTGCATTTTGATTCCCTCCCGCGTCTCCGAGTCATTAACTGATAAAATTTGTTTTTCCTTTAATAGATAATCTGAAGAAGACGAGAAACAATAGATTCAGATTCATAAACTCATGAGGAAATTAATCAGTGAGGAATTAAATTATTCTTCATGATCAGACTTCTTTTTTTGCAACCATACACTGTACAAAACATGGACGTCACCCATTGGTTTCTGAAGAGGCATTATGAAGCCCTACGATGAAAGTCACCATATTGGAAATGCTGACTTCACCTTACTTTTAATCAATTAATAAACAGGCAAAGAGGTGGAGCTGAGACAGGCCTAAAGCTACTAACAAACAGCTGCAATGAGCCCACCTCTAAGTCAACTCAGCCATGCCGAATGTACGCAAATGTATGCATAAGTCTGCGCCTCAATATAATCAAAACATTACAGTTTTATGAATATGGATATGAGATATAATGACCCTTTTTTGCAGGCAGCCTCAAGTGGAAATTTGAGAAACTGCATTTTTTTGTTCTACATTTTTAACACCAGAGGTTGCCACTTGATTTCAACGCATGAAGTCGCCCCCTGCTGGCCATTAAGAGAATGCAGGTTTAAACTTCCACTCATCTAAAAACCAAGAGGCTGTGTCTACTTTGTATGTACAGCTACCAATCGTGGCACCTTCTGATGAAGACGATGCAATACACATTCCTGCCACTAGATTTAAAACATGCAGTAGAAAGCCAACTGCAAAGCAATGCTCAAGTAAATGCAGGTTGGAGAAAATAAAAGCTAGCCAGTAAATATGGAGTGTAAAGATAGCAAAGGAGACCGCAGATTTATTACATGGAAAGAATTGTAGTTTGTACCTCAGAGAGTCCAAAACGTGACAGAACAAAGAGACGGAACAAAACAAACAAGCGCTTCATAGGCTTTTTGGCACAACATTTTTTCCAGATAAACATTCACAACCCACTAAAAAGAGCTCCACGACCCACTTTTGGGCCCAGACCCACCTGTTGAGAACCATTTTTGATGCAACTTCAGAAAATGAGTAAGTAATTTATGTAGTTTTTTTTTGCAGAACAGCATCAGACAAATATCTCACTAAGGTTTAAAATAAGCAATATCTTGTGTATTTTCTCTTTTCTATACTTTATATGTAAAGCTCCTGTGAGGATTTGTTGGTTTGTGTCTCTCTTGGCGACCCCATGTGGACAAAGCAGAAACATACTTCTTTTCTGATTTGTCCTGTAGCCTACATGTAAGTATTGTTTAAATCTCACCTACCCTGCAGCAACTATTTCAGACATTAATAACAATACAGCAATAATTATTTTGTCACTGATAGTTTCATTTGGTTTTGTAGGTCATAAAGAGGCATCACTGTTCATTTCAGTTTGTTTAATAACCATATTAAAAACTCCTCACGGGAGCTTTAATCGTACCACACACAAAAAATAACATTCAGTTTGAACACATCAGTCTGTGCTGCATCAGTTTTGACCAATCTCTCCAATGTCTCGCAGCTTTATACAACAGCAAATGTACTTTTTGTATAACTTTGTATAACTTGATAAAACATTAAAATGCATGGCAGCTGAATGAAAATTAAATTTCTTGTGATTCTAATCCAGGTTTTTGGAAAACAACATTTACATAAAATTCCATTACTGGATCAAACAAACTGAATTATCGAACTAAAGCTCCTGTGAGGAACTTTTGTTTTTTGTTGATTTTGGTGCCGCCTGTAGACAAAATCTTATCTCTTTGCTGATCTTGTCATGTACTTGTGTAAATAAAGTTTGAAACAAAATCTCATCCAGCTTTCTCGTCACAGCCAATTTCATCGCTCATCGAGCATCTTTGCTGCGGAAAATGTCGACTAAAGGTTGCTGGGAATCGTCTTGAGGCAGAGTTTTCAGGCAATCTGACCATATAGATAATGATTCTTTACGCTGATGGATTTGTCATATTTAGATATAAAGATGCAACAATATTAAGTATGTATGTAAGTATGTAAGGCTGTTTCATAACCAGCTGAAAACGTGAGCTTTAAGATGCTGGGGGAGAATTATTTTTCCCTGTATTCATATAAAGACACCTTTAGATGTAACCACAGTTTAACTTTATCATCATGCTCATTAATGGTCTAATTTAAAACAACATACCCAGGTCATCAAATGATGGAGCCTTGTTTCCAGAGCCACACCAGAGGGTCCCTGGTACAATAAATCCACGTTTCACACGGCTCCTGACCTCTGACCTCTCAGCTCGACCTTCGTGTTTCTCAGATGATGAACCAGCCACGCTCCTCACTGACCTCTTCCCAGCGTGCCCTCCGGCATCAGATGAATCCACAGACGCGCACATGTCCCCTGCCTCGAACATGATGTCCGTATTAAAATTGTCATCTGAGTGATCGACGAACTCGTGCGTGCGCTCCTGGCACAGAGAGAGATAGTTCTGCACCACTCCTGCGTGCTCGCTCCAGGCGCAGCTGAGCAGAGTGCGTCCGGACCAGGCGCTGTGGTAGAGCCGCGGAGATGGAGAGGCCTGCCGGGGGTCCCTCCGGACAAAAGTGTAGTGCACCTGTCCGCTGGGTAAAACCCTAGTCCAGGGGCAGAGGATCGACGCTTCTGCAGCCGCCCATCGCACGAGTGACGATGTGAAAAGCAGCGTGAGAAGAGGAGCGATGTGCGTCATGGTGGCGCGTCAGGAACAGCGAGAAATAATGAATGAAAAGCTAAAGCTAAAGCTACAGTCGGAAAGTAGTTATTGCTCCACTCTTTGAGGACTTTGAGACCGATTTTCAAGCTCCAGGTCGGCTATAAATGAGAAAAAAAGAGGCGGGAGGCGTGCGGGTGGGGGGTTCCCGGGGAGCTAAAATAAACGCAACATCCAAATCATCAGGAGTCATGTGACCTGTCTGTGTACTCAAACATCTCTCTCTCTCTCTCTCTCTCTCTCCCCCCCCCCCACACACACAAACACACACACACACACACACACACACACACACACCCAACTACACACCATTGGCAGTGACTATGACAAATCGATTCACACAAGCCAAATAGGTTATCAATCTGCAAATGTGACTCATACATTAATGACTCTTTAATGACAATCTGACAAATGAATACAGTTTTCACTATTTGATCAAATTAAAAAGTGCTCTCTCTCTCACTTTTTTTTTTTGCAGTCTATTCTTTTTCATTTCAAACACAGATGAGACCAAGAATAGCTTATGAACAGAAAATGTATGTGCGGCACATCATCCTCCAGAGGTTGACCGGGATGTAGATTTTATTTTGTTATCTTGATGCTGAAACACAGGCCTAGTGGAATTAGCAGTGATAGCAGCCGATTTAACTTAAAAGACAAACTACTGTACATAAGTAAAACAGTTTAAAGTTAGTTGATTGTAACTGACAGTTAAGAGATGTTAAGATGGTTTCTTTGCATCTCTACACTTTTGGCATTGGCCTGTGTGCTAAATGACTTTAACCTAAAATGATCAACAACACAAGTGGGCGTGTCATGACACCTGTCACTCTTACACTACGGAACCAAATGGTAGAGGGTGCTCCAGAGTTTGAAACCATTTAAGGCTTAATGTTGTTCTTCACTGGGCGCCATAGGCCCAGTGCGAGATAACGCAACAGAACATTTGTGCAGAGATCGGACGGAAACTTAATGTCATTTAGACCGCAGCAACAGTGAGAGACCTTCTGTCGCCATCTAGTGGATGCATTTTTAACGCCCATCCCTCCCCTCCCCTGATAGCTCCACTCCCCTGATAGGGGGGGGGGGGGGGGGGTCATTGCGTTTAAAGAGACACACACACCAAAACGGAGCATTCTGAGAGAGCTGGTTTATACAGGGTCACAAACCTCCTCTGGTGCTTGATTCATGTTATATTTTGACCAAAGCACAGCACAGATGTTTCATTTAGACCACAGGGGGACTGTTTGAAAAAGGGGGATGATATGTCCTCTTTATTATTGTAAAAGAACGCTGCTATCCTAATTATACCACTTGTCCCTTGAAATATGGAAACTTTGATGTGAACTAGTTTTCTTTTTTTGCATCACAGCTTTAGGACACATTCATTCAGATTTACTGACTGTCACTGGAAGAATTTTGAAGTCAGAATATTAGGTTCATCACCTTCTAAAACCGCTATATTTCTTTTTCAGAGAGCTGCTGCTGCCCTGAGGAAAAAGTGTCAGCTCTTATCATGCTAATTATCAATTTTTATGACATGTGGCCTTCATTGACGGCAGGGGGGTCGACAGTGGACTCGGGGGAGCAGAGGAGAATTGTGGGCTGACGAGCCATGAAGGTCGTTTGTGAAATCTGAAGCCCAGAGGAAATCGTCCTTTCATAGAGGAACGCCACCGTTTTAACAAAACTCAAGTCTTCTTTCTGGGTGTTCCTGAGTACTGCTGCTGTTGATTAAAGTTGTTGAAAAGCTTCAGCGTAGTTGGGACTGAAGGGGTTTGTCAAAATAACCTGCACTGTAAAAACAATTAACCAACTTGCCATATTAATTAGAATAATATAAATATTATCAATATTATTTAATCTCAACAATTGTAGAGTTTCCAACCTTGGTCCAGTTTAAATTAAAGGAAGAGTGTGCGACGTTTTACACATGTAAATCTCTCTGAGTCATGACTGTCTACAATGTGTGAGAAGCTCGAGTCCAGCTGGCTGTGTTGTTGTCGGAGCCGTGTTTACAATTTTGTCCGTCGCTTGTGCTTAACTCCTTCTTGTGAACACGAGGGGAGAGGGGTTGGAGGTGTGTCGCTGTAGGAGAGCGGAGGCTTCAGAATAGAGGAGGCGTGGCCAAACAGCAGTTTGTTTTGGTTTCATGCTGGTGCTCAAGGGGCGACATCTACTGGATCAAAAAGTTGCATATTCTTCCTTTATGAACATGTGTCAAAAATATAAAGTTGAACCCAATATTAATATTTATTTAGCCTAATATGAAGAAGCTACATTGAGCAGTTAATCTGCTGTCACCTCACAGGCAGGCGGTCAGAATCAGTGGTTCTCAACTAGTGGGTCGGAGCATTTTCTTGGGGATCTTGAAAGCAAACAATGGGCTGTGATGTCACTGTGACGGGTCAGATAACAGCCCGGCACAACTCTAGGTATGAGATACATCAATTTCTATGTTTGATTTGTGTTTAAATTGCATCTCTTAAATAGCTGAGATGTTGAGAAAACAACTGGTAATTTATTGTTATCGCTGGAAAATGGAGTAAATAAAGTGTATGGCTGCATGTCCGTTAAGGGCTTCCGTAGTTTCACCCCTGGTCTATATTGCACGCTGTCCCTGCCACATTAGGGGGAGTGTACAATGTTTGATTACAGAACATTTTGGCCTGGCAGTGCATCAGTTCGCTTTTGTTGCTGCTGGTTATACGAGGGGGGTCCGGGGATGAGGTCATAACCTGTGAGTCTTTTGATCAAGGAGGGAGTCATCCTTCGCATGACATATCAAATATTTAAAAATAAGAAAAATGCAAAACATTAGAATACATATATTCATAATTTAGAGATCTGAATTATCGTGACTCTTTACTTTTTCTCATGGCTGTATTGTCTAAATTGACCTTTTTATGTGTAACTATATGCTGACAGTCAAGTCATTCAAGTATTGATTTTTTTCACCCTTTGTATAAATAAATGAGATACTTTAGAAAGTTTTTAAGCTGCAGCAAATGTGCAACTTATGTCTGTCCTGCTGTCTGAAGGTCTCAGGGAGAAGTCGGATCAGCTGTATCGATTGTTCTTTTTCAAACATAAGCCATATCTTTTGATTTATCCTCACCACAGACGAGAAAGGTAGATTATGTCTTTGCTTAAATTCAAGGACATACTTTTTCACATCGTTCAGAGTACATAAACTTTCACCCACTTGAACCAAAGACAAGTTTTTTCTTTTTTTTATCAAGAGAAGTCAAAGTTCACAAACTTCTCCGCTGCGTGTCTGCCTCAGCTGATTGGTCCAAACCTCGCCTGATTCAAACAAAGTTTCCTGCCATGTCACAACACGTTTGAAGCCAGCAGATGCCATGATGCTTTTATTTATTTAGCCACGTGTTTGCTACAACATGAGTTAAGACATGCACTGATATGAATACACATCAGGGAGCAAAGTGTTGATTATTTTTGAAATGCATTCATCAAATATACCTCTGAAGGAATATTTTACGCTTTAAGTTGCATTAATTACTTCTTTACAATTAAAACACCATGCAGAAGCATTGTAGGCCTTTAGAGACGGACACACATGCACAGGTGACAATGAGACCATCATGTTATCACATCATTTCTGTAACCGTATACATCTTTACCGGTCCTTATCCAAAGAAAACATAATGCATGATGCACATTATTTATGCACAACTACACAAGCAAAGTGGATGTTTTTGTGATGCAAGCAGTCAAAACATGTGGTCACACAGATCAGCTGATAGCAACATACCATGATCTCATATGAGAAGAGCACAGGTGGGGTCGGAAGAGGGGTCAGAGAGCCGGGAATTCCCTTTCTCGTGTCTGAACGTGGAGGCTTTACGACTTTATGATAATGATAATCTCCTCCATAAAATATGAGTATAATCACTTTGTTCAGTCATAACAGCATGGCAGGTAAGGTTTTAATAATATCATAAAGCTGATAATATAATAGCAGTGTAAATGTGAGCTTCCTGGTTTTGTTTAGTGATCGATCCTCATTGAAAAAAGAGCTTTAATGACATCCATGTTGGTCACCTGAAAACTATTGGAAATGCAGCTTGTACATTGACATGAAGGGAAATAAAAGCAAGAGGATAATATCAGTCTGCCGATGTTAACGGGAAGACAATATTCCACAGGGAGAACAATAGAGAAAACAAGTACTTAATTAATAAGAAGGGAAGACGTTTTTTTTTAATCCTCAAACATGGCCGTGTTATCGTTTAGCAGGACATGCCAACGTTCAATCTTCTTGTCTTTGTTCTTGAGGCATTCATACCAGTGCTTCAAACACTCTCCTTTGGCCTGGATGCCCAACTGACATCCACCTGGAGGGAGGGGGAGGAAAAGTACGTATTAACGTTTTTACCACGCAAAGAGAAAAAGGCAAATGTCGACCTGCTAACAATGACAGGGCTAAAGTAATGGGTCCAGTTGTTCAAAAATAATGGTGCGTTCCATTGGATCTTGGAAGTCAGAAATACTCAGATGCTGGTGGAAATATAATCAGGAACGCCCCCTGAAGTCGGAACTCTGACTCGAAAACTCTTGAATAACCAAAGCTCAAAATCCAAGATGGCTGATCCGTACATTGAAGTGTTATCAGCAACTTAGTCTTGTTTTTTTGGAATTCATTCAATCACACGCCAATAGTATCATACAAGTTCTATATGTGGACATGTTGTCCTGCTGTTTTAACGCCCAAACAATCACATAGTTTGTTGTTATCGCCTGGTAGTAGCTAACACAACAAAGCCACTTCTGGAGGCGTCCATGTTGCTTTTTCCGACTCGTAACTGGAACACGTTCAACTCAGGTGTGACATCTATCCAAGCTCCAACATCCGACTTCTAAGGTAAATGGAACGCACCTTAATCCCACAGGATAAATGCTAACGGATTGGATCAAATCTTGAAATCAGGTTTTTGAAAAGTAAACAGAACGATTAATCAGATAAGATCAAGTAATCCAATCCTGGTATTTGAACCTGGTTTAAAACTTCTGAGAAAGATTGGGATAGCTTTGATAAATAAAAAGAGGATTATCCTGACAACAGCAGAGAGATGGCTTCAGACTGGAAAAATGTAAGGGAACAATACGATTGGTCAAGAAATAAAAAATTTCGACTTAGTGGATATTTAAGACATTTTTCTCAATTTATTTTGCAGTAGAAAGGCTGTATTTTTTAAGTGACCAATCACATAAGGTACCGATACAAAAGTATCTGTCAGGATCTTTTAGTTTGTGCGGATTCTGGCGCCCCCTGTGGACAAGGTATGTAGTGAGAAACCACTTTAAGGCACTGGCATTCCTGAATTGGAAGCCCTTAAAATCTGTTTGTGGATCCTTTTGAAAATGATCCAGTCAATAAAGAATTCATCATCTGGGCACCATGAATGTCCGTACCAAATGTAATGACAATTCATCTGATTTTTGTGGGGTCTTAAGGGGTGAGTCAGCCAACTTGTGACATTGTCCTCTCTACAGCCTCTACAAGAGCAATCGTGATTTCAAGATCCCCACTTACCAATGAAGTCATTTGATTTCCCCATGTCATAATCCCAGACAGAGATGTCAAGGGTCTTCTTGGCTAGCTCGCCATGCTTGATTTCATAACCGAATTCCTGAAACACAGTGAAAGGACATCGAGTTTGTTGCAAATTGTTTAAAATTAAATCCGGTTGAGCAAGTTCAGAGCAACAGTTATAAAAAACCACTGACCTCGTTATACTCTGGGTTAAGGGTCTTCTTTTTTATCTGGGTCTTGTTCTTGGCTTTCTTTCCCATATCTGGCTTCAGACATCTAAACACAAAGGAGGCATGAGTCATAAATAAATATATCATAAAATGTAGCGTCACTAACATATGTAACATTCATAGTTTTAATAACCGTGAAGCTAAAGCTGAGCACAAAGACTGGAAATGAGGGATGGTGAGCTGGTCTAGTCTTTGTAAACACAAAATATCATCTTTAATAATTAGTTTTGTAAGGATAAAACAAATGTTCTTTAGAGATGCTATAGTTGGTCATGCTAGCTCCTTTCCCTGTTCAAATCTCTGTGCTAAGATATGCTAGGCTAAGCTTACTAACTTCTGGATGTAGCTTATTATTTATCGTACAGACATAAAAGTTGTATTGAAAGTTTAACCCGTCTCTCAGCTATAACCATATAGTTCAGAAATTGAACTTTCCTTAACTTGAATCTAGAAAGATTTAATAAGTGCTAATCAATCTGCAACCTCTAGTGTTGAAAAATGAAGGAAATGTAGAAGTGTAAAAAACTGCAGTTTCCCAAATGTCCACTTGAGGCAGGCTCCAAAAGGCAAAGAATCCCGATTAGGTTCCTTGTTTAAATGTATATTTTTTGGCAAAATAAACAGCCTGGTTCAAAAGAAAGAATTGTGGTCTACTTCATTTTTTTATTGGTAGAAACTGTACAATGCTGATTTTTCAATGACTCATCAGTTTTGATTAAATTGATTAAAAAGTGTTATTTAAGAGGCGTGGCTTAGTTGACTGACAGCTGTACGCATAGTAGATGTTTACCAGGAAGCTTAAGCTCCAACTTTTTATCTGTTGCTAGATTGACTGAAAGTTAGGTTGAGATAGCATTTTCAAGGTTTCGACCACTTTTGTCGGGCTTCATAACGCCTCTTAAAAACCAATTGTGGGGGCGTCGGTAGCCTAGTGGTTAGCGCATGCGCCCCCATGTACAGAGGCTGTAGTCCTCCAAGTAGGCGGCCAGGGTTTGAATCTGACCTGTGGTTACTTTCCAGGATGAAAATGCCCCACCCAAAATAAAACTTTAAAAAGTTCATGTTTTAAAAAGTACATGGTGCTAATCTTTGCAAATCAGTATGTCAAGGGATCTAGTACGTACACTTTTACGAAAGGGTCAGAGTATCCATTGGAGTCCATGGCAGCCAGATGGGCACAGCGGACCACGCCCACGATCAGACGACCCTGCTGGCTGTTGTACATCAGTGATACAAGGACACGACCCCTCTCCTCTGAGTCTTCACCTTCATTTAGCTGCAAACACACAAACAAGCACACCAGTCATTTCACTGCTCTTAATGCTCCTTTGGCCTGTGAACATATCTGTAGGGATAATACCATGATTATCATAATGCCTCTAATGGAGGATAATGCATGCGCTAAGTGAAAGTCTTCATATATATGTTATTATGCAATAAATGGTTGAAACATTTACATTGACATTTTGTTGCTATGAACAAATTCCAGGAGAAGTCCAGGGTTGAATCCCAATCTCTACCCTGAGGCCTAAACACTTAACCTTTACGGACTTAAATTAAGTTTTCGGTGAGTGTGGTAGCCCATGAAGAATATAAAAGAGAAAAACAACCGTTAGCCAGCCATTGGGAATTTACCATTGGTCATTTTCTTCTTACTTCTCGCCAAGGCTTGAATTATTTTCTATTTTTGCTTTCTCCGGGACAATCTCTTAAATATAGACGATCTACCAAACCTTGAAATGTATACTGCTGAAAAGTCACAATATCCAATGCACAGTGAAACAGTAGAAGATTTATTTGAGGGTCTTACGTCGTCCTCATAGAGAGCCATTCCACGAGCTGGTCCGCCAACAGCTTTCTTCACCTGTAAAGAGAGTAAACCAGTACAAACAATTGAATCGCCATCATCCTCACCACTAGCACTATAATCATGCCTATAATCATCTATACAACAAAACACAAGAATATAGAACACACCTAAGGAAACAGTATAACATTTCGGGAAATACTCTTATTAACTTTACTGTGAGCAATGAATCCAAAGCTACTGCCATCAGCTTGTTAGCTTATGTTAGCATAAAGACTTGAATAAGCTTTTCCAGCTATGTGACAATAGGGTACCTGTTGATTTCCCCTACAACCACTTTGAAAGGTCAGTAATAATAACATGTTATACCTCATTTATAAAATTAGAATGAAAGACTCCAGCAGTACTATGGCAACTTCAAATGTTGTGTTTTTGTAGGTGCGGCTAAACTTGTTTGCTATATTACTTCTTGGTCTCAGCTTGTTGCTGAAAAAAGTACTGTTGTCCCCGTAATCCCTGGCAGGTTTTTGTTGAGTCAAACTAACTTTTTTCTCTCTTTCTTGCTGGGAGTTTGATGACTAAATCTACATCCAGTAGTCAGTTTAATTAGCTTAGCTTAAAGACTGGTAACAGGGGGAAACAGCTAGCCTAGCCTAGCCTAGCCTAGCCTACTTTTGCCTGAAGGTAAGAAAACCCAACCAGATGGCAAATCAAAATCTTGTTGGTAAACCTGACTTTTTCCCAAACTAGCTGGTTACCTCTAGTTCTGTACTTTATGCTAAGGTTACATAACCAGTAACTGTTCATTCATCCCAGGAATAAACTACATTTAAAAATCAACGTCAATATTACTTCACAGAAGTGTAATTTCTTACGAGATAATAGCTCCAAAGTGTTTATTTGGGATAACTGTGCCCTGAGTTGTAACATGCAGTATTCAATGTTTCATTCTGTGACTGAGTGTTGTCATCAGGCCTACCGGGATCACTCGCTCCAAACAAACACTGAAGTTCTTCTTCTGATCAAACTTCAGTTTCTTCAGGGCGACTCGAGTCTCTCCGATGAATTCATTGTGTCCAAACTTGTCCTCGTCACTCACAGAAAGCCTAAAGACAGAGAAACAGGGTGCCTTGTACTTCTATGTCTTTTACTAAGTGCTGCGAGGTCTGTTTGACTAATCTGCAGAAAGCGTCACCCTTATTTCAAACTAGGATCCTTTTAAGACTCATTCCTGCAGCACTTTAGCGGTACAATTGAAGAAAAAGGTAAGCTGAGGTTATTCTTACCGGAGGGTTTTGCGTGACATTTCATCAGCTGTAATGCCGTGGTAGACAAGCGTCTCGTTCCACACAGGATTCAGAGTGTTTTTAAGTGTTTTGGTACGAAGCTTGTTAGACTGAGGAGCCAGAAGACACAACAGAAGACATCCACGGTTAAAAAAAGAGAAATGTAAGATAGGATACATGGGGGGTGGGGGGGGGGGGTATTTGAGAAATAACTGACAAACTGATGCTGGTCATGTCAAACTGTTTGGCCCTGAAGCTAGCTAACTGAGAGAGAGCAAGATGTTCAGTCAAGAGAATAACATAATATGACACATCATAAATCATTCCCCTATATTTGAAGTCAGGAAAATAAGTTGATGGGTTTTCACGACATCCAGTCATTTCAGTGCATCTCAAATTGAATAAACACACTCCTACACACTGTTCTCAAGCTGTGCGCTGATATGAGATCATTGATCACAACATTTCTCTGCTCTGCATTAGCGTTTTGGCTTCCTAACGCTTCAATTAAAACAATTCAAAGAGTCTGAAACTGTGACAAACTACTTTATCTAAAATGTGCAATTGAAGATTGAAGATGTATTTAACATAATTGTACCTTACTGGCTCCGGGTAACAAGTGCAGCTTAACATAGGGGTCAGCGAGTCCATTTGAGTCCATCGGCTTTAAACCCTGAGACACGTGAAGAGAAATAATTTAGATACGCTTCCAAGGACACTCATTTAATTTCTGCAACAATCTTTCAAATATTTCATTCTTCGAGTGATTCATGTCATATATTGCTAAAAAAAATTAAATCCAAACTCATTGGTCAATCCTCGTCTTGCCTGGTCTTTTGTTTTTCCCAATGTGTCCGATCTCGTTTCGTCTTGTCTGGTATTGTTGTCGATATTTTGTTGGTTTGTTATTGTTGTTGTTTTGTGAAATTTGCCATACTTTACTAATCCCCACAATGGGTAATTCTAGTTTTACACTCATATGCTTCTCATACACATAGGCCCAAAATACACACATGCAGTAACAGGACATGTGGACATGCATTAGTGGAGAGTGTGATGGAATTTCTGCATCTCTTTCGATGTGCAGACATTATTTAGCTTACTCGCTGCTGCTCCTGACGACAGTCAGAGCTGATAGGGTTGGGCTGTGACGATGCCCAACAGGGCCACTTAGTGTCTCCTCTCATATCTGGATTGTTTGGCAGACTTGGTGCCTGCTCCCAATTGTCTTAGACACCACATTCAAGTTTTACGTAGAGTATGTAGGGTGATATGCCCCTGAACTTTACAAAGCCTATGAGATGGTTTGACAGAACTGGCTTGGCAAGACACTGTACTTCATGTGGTACGCGAGTCTTACATAAACATCTTCAACTCAACTCAAAAGCCATCTGTTGTCCCCGTAATCCCTGGCAGGTTTTTGTTGAGTCAAACTAACTTTTTTTTCTCTTTCTCGCTGGGAGTTTGATGACTAAAGCTATATCCAGGAGTCAGTTTAATTAGCTTAGAGACTTAAAGACTGGGAACAGGGGGAATCAGCTAGCCTAGCCTAGCTTTGTCTGAAGGTAAGAAAACCCAACTTTGTCCCAACCTAGTTGGTTACCTCTAGTTCTGTTCTTTATGCTGAGGTAACATAGCCAGTAACTGTTCATTCATCCCAAGAATAAATTACATTTAAAAATCAACGTCAATATTGATAGTCTAGCTTTGTCTGAAGGTAAGAAAACCCAAAACCCAACTTTGTCCCAAGCTAGCTGGCTACCTCTAGTTCTGTTCTTTGTCTCCTGTCTCTGAGTCTCCTGAATCTTTCTTGTGTGAAGTCAAGTTTATACACAATTCCTCAACAGAGAGATGTCAGAGTGGGAGTCTGCTGTAAAAACAGGCTTTTTTTGAATGGGGTGTGTATGTGACTTCCTGTGCTTCTGGAGCGAGCATCAAGTGGACACCCGAGGAACTGCAGGGTTTTGCACTTCTGCATCTGCTTCTCTTTTCAACACCGGAGGTTGCCACTTGGTCCTATCTTGTTTACTCTTGTTTTATTTGCCCCTCTTTTATCTCATTTGTATTCATGTTATTACCTTGGCTTTAACGACACAACAGTGCAGGGTGTGGTTCTCCTGTTCGTAAAGGAGACTGAACTCCAGAGAGCCCAGAGTTGCTGCAAAATAAAAACACACGAGAGGGAAAAGTGAAATCTGGACTTTTATGGAATTTAAGAGAAAGCAATTTTCCACTGAAACAGATAAACATCGATTTGTTTATCTTCATTGCTCCTTTGAGAACTTATTTTATCAGCTGTAGGCCACATGAGATAGACTTGTTCTTATTCAGCGTGATCTAAATTGGACAAAAGTAAACATTGCCTTCGGGGAAGACGTTTTGTTTAAGAGGTAAGATCAGTCTTACTGGCGTCATCTGAGTCGTAGTCGTTGTCGTCTTCTTCTGTTCGATCTGGTGGAGGTCTCGGGGGAGCGGGGTTGTTGACCGGTGGATTAACAGGTGGAATAATTCTGCTTGTTGGAGTATTTGATGAAATGGAGCTGGAGCCCACAGGTGCCCTTTTTTCCTGAACAGCTGGAGGTGAAACTGTCTCTGTCTTCTCTGGGAGTTTAGCAGGAGGAGCTAGCGAAACAACAACACAACAAAAGCAGCTGTAAATTCAGTATGAAAATACATTGTAGTATGTTGTTGTTGACGCTGAAATCAGCCCCCACAGCACTTGTCTTATTCTTAGAAAGAGCAGTGTGACTTTACCTGCGGCTGGGGCAGCTGACTGGGCGTTTGCCCGCGGCGGTTTGGAGGCTAACACTTGTCTCTCAGTCTTCATTACAGCCGGTGGACAAGTCTGACTCTCATTATAGCTGTCAGCTGTTGTTCTTGCTGTCTGCTCCCATTGTTCTGACCCGGAGGACTGCTGCTGCTGATGATCTGCACCGAGCTCTGAGGAGACAAAAGACCGACATCACTGCCACCCAAAACAGCTGCTGTTGGTGCTGCACCCAAAGCTCCTCATTGTGTACTATTACTATGAGGTAGCAAAATAATGCAGATATTTTAAGTAAAAGCACACTCTACCATGTTTCTCTAACACTAATATGTGTCTCTAGCCTGTCTACAAATCTCCCAGTTATGAGAAAAGTCCATCCTCTCCGTCTTTTTCCTGCTCCACTTTTCAGAAAATGTGTGCTCAAACAGGCCGTTTGGAGATTTTCCCTTCATGACATCACAAAGGGCAGTAGCCCCTCCCCCAGGTGGGTGACACTCCCACAGCTAGGTGTTTGTTCTGCCCTCTGAGTCTGCCTTCTCACGGTTAAAAATACGACATGGTGCAAGAAAGCTCGAGAAACATCCCCTTCCAGAGAGGGGGCGTGGTCAGACACAGCTCATTTACATATTTAAAGGTACAGACACAGAAACAGCCTGTTCTGAGCAGCGCTGAAATAGAGGGGTTTATAGACATGATCAAATACAGGATCAGAGTGGATTTAGAACAAGACACTTCACACACATGTTTTGAGGAGCTCTGAGACTTATTTAAAATAGTTGAAAAGGAGTAAAATATGTTACGTTTAAATTAAAATGACTTTGTGGCTGTAATAGAAATGGATGGATGTATATTGTTGTTGACATATACTATGTGTCATGTGACCCGTACTTCAGTATGTTGCTAACGGCAAACTGACGTTCGGGGTCAGCAGTATGTGGTTTCACAGCTGTAGACTGCAAAGTGGACCTGTGAATGTCAGATTTCTGATTTTTTATTATAGACTTGGCATGTTAGCGCATCTGTCGACTACTTCTAAACTTAATCTCCTTGTATGCTATACCGTGTCCCTGGTGTCGTGTTGGTTCCTGTGATCCGTTCTGACCTGTCGGCGCATAGCTGTTCTCGATGCTGGACTGTCGAGAACCGGAGAGAGGGAGGGCGGCAGGCAGACTCTGCTGGTCTCTCCCCTTGAAGAACCACGCTCCTGAACGCTTCTGTACCTGCAGAAACACACGGTGAATTCAGACTGAATAATGACAACAAACTGTGTCACATCATTTCTAAAGAATGAATGTACTACTTTAGTTTTAACACCTGTAAGGTTGAAAGATTGAAAGGCACGTTAATACGACTCTCAACAAATTATTAAGTAGCTCTGTAACGTCTAGATGTATTTTTCTAGGTTCTTCTTTTTCATTGTCTGCTTCTATATAACTCTGCTTGTGTTTTGGTCGATCTTAGTGGCTGTTTTTTTTGGGATATTTATAGAACAATGTTTTGCTCCTATAGCTAAAAAAGTGTTGTACACTAAAATATTTAAAGGTGATGGTAGCTTTGTCCCATTCGGGGGCTGCTTCCTTTGAAGTGCGCATTTGAGGGCCGATTATGTCACGGCTGTGATGTCTAATTTCAGAGGCTCCTTCAAATGCTGCCGGCAAATGTGTCCTCCTTTCCCTGACCAACACAGGATCCATCTGGTTCATCCTTTTTGTAATAACATATCCCAAAATTAATTTCTCAGTTCTACAATCTTTACTGTTGCTACTAATTACTAAAAGAGGAGATTAAAATTCTAATGACCTTTAAAAGAATCGGTTAAGCCAGGTAACTTGACTTATGTTAGCTAGTTCTGGTGCATCTGTCGAGGTTGCTAGGCAACAGTGGTGGCACTCAAAAACAAAAAGATAAGAGAGTTTGTGACGCAAACAGGGAATCCTCCCTTTCAGCCTGAGTGGTCTACAATGGACCGGGGGGAAAGCTGGGTCCTTCCTAGGATCCTAGCTCTGAATTGAGACACAAATTATATGTCGATGTTGTGTCTAAAAGCTTGTTTTTGCTGCCCCCAAGTGGCCAAACAAAAGCCACTAAAGCTTCAACTGAAATGAAAAGTAAAAAGGTATTTCAAAGTCGCCACTAAACTAAAGTTAACGTACATGATGACTTGTATTTTAGTAGGAAAGTTGGCCTATATTTCAGTTGTTTCTGCTTCTCGTGGCCAAAAGTGGTACTACAGTCTTATTGACATCTCTGGAAAAACAGAGCTTCAAAGATGAAATACATTTCAATGATTTTTGTGTGTATATTATGATTGTTTATATTAAAATTCATCGACTCTCAGATTTATTTTAAACAATAAAAATATTGGGCTTATTCCTCGTTTCTTTATGTTATTGGAACAGACATGACGCCGTTGTATTCAGAGCGTTACACAGTGGTGTTTCAGTGTGTGTGACTGACGGGAGGGAGCATTTATTTAAAGAGTCTGATCTCCCTGAGGCTCAAACCTGAACAAACGCAGCGCCAAAACCACAACGCCATTGTACAACTGCATGCTTTATGTATCATATTCATCCATATACTATCTGTGGGCTTACAATTAAATAGCGCTGAAATAAATCCCTAGCCTATTACTCGTTTTTTCTATACTGAGGTGGTATCAATGGAGGGTAATTTTCCAGGTCACTGGGCAGTGAAATGCAGTTCAGAGTGAGTGTAAAAGGCACAAAATGGTTCAGATCACAAGAAAAGCTGCAGGAAAGAAAAGACATAATGGCATAATTTAGCTGTTATGATCTTATCAAACCTGCTCTGTTCTTTATATTTCTCCCCCTCCTCACCTCTTGGTGCTCGTTGCAGATTCTGCACAGCCACACAGGACACGACCTGCTGTTGCTGAAAATCCCGCATTTGCTGCACATGTGCTGCAAAAGAGGCAAACACACTCATAAGACACACACACACATGCACACAGGAGCATAAGCATATACGCAGATGTAGGTCTCGATGGCAGGTGCACACAGATTGTTACAGTTCAGATGGCATTAACCTTGTTGTGTGTGGAGTTATTGAGAGCAGTAACGTGTTGTGAAGAGCAGGAAGGACACCGTGTACGTCAGAACATGTTAGCGTATGACCCACTGAGTGCTCATCGCCGAAGGAAACCACTTAACAGCTACACAACGGTGTATAAAATACGACAAACACAAATCTGTGCCTGCTGAGAGCTGCACACATATGGACGAGGATTAGAGCCGAGCATGAGGAGAATATATAAATCAGAGAAGAGAGATTTTTGATGGTATTTTATTTTAATATTAAAACTGAATCTTGAAAATTCTTCCTCTCCCATTTTCCCTTCACTCATAGTTCAAGTTCAACTCTTTTTCCATATGTCTGAACTTGTTGAACTGTGTTGAACTTTAAAAATGACTGAATATGATTAAAGCGTTTGTCTAAATCTCAACATTATGACTTTTATTCCCGTTATCGCAAGTATTCTCGACATTAAGGGCCCAAGATATGAAGTGAATTAAATGATAAACTGACCTTATAAACTTATCTGCATGTTTCTAATAAACTCCATGAGCTTACAGCCAGATCTGCCATGTTTTAAAATAAGGACGGCTGCTCAGTTTAATCTCGCATGTAAAAAAAGCTAAACTTAAAGGAGCAATATGTAACTCCGACACCTAGTGTTTAAAATGGGTACTGCAGTCCAAATTCAAAACATTAGAGAGCTGTCTCCCCCCGCCCCCTCCTCTCTAGAGTCGAGTGGTGGACACTGAAGCTTCAGTGTTTATCCAGCTCTGCATGGGTCTGTAAACCTTTCTGTGTTCTAACCTCTCTCCATTTTTCAAAAAGCATCTCCAATATTGATCCTAGTTTGAGCACGTTTCTGCTCGTGGAGCTTATTAGAAACATGCAGAGGCTTTTTAGGTCGGGTACAATCACTTCTATCTGAACCACTTCTCTTGCCCGCTTCCATCGCTGCAACACCTCTTGGTTTGCCGTTTGTCTGAGTGTCTGTGTGTAGGTGCCTTAAAACCGCCTACCTTCTCTGGTTCCAAATAAAAACAGACCCTTCAGTACCAGAATCTAAAGTTAGAAGGAGGACATACTGGCTGCTGCATTGTTGTCAGAGAAGCCAGCACTTCAACATAGCATGTTTTCTTAATGTCTGATCATATAGTAAGGTCACTTTATCATTTAATTCAGTAAATATCTTACATAAAGCTTCTTTAAAGTTCAACTTCACTTATTTCAACCTTAATTTTTTTACTATTCTACTTTTGAATTCTTCTTGAATTGTCTCCCTTTTCCCCCTGAAATGCAACACCTACATTTTTGCACTGCACACAGAGGACAGCTGTGACCCCCTGCGGTCCAAAAGACGCTCCACACAGCAGACACTGCGACTGTCCGTCCCCACACGCCGTCTTCTTGATGTTATCCAGCCGGCTGGAGAGACGCCTGCGAAATAATGAGAGCATGGACACAAACTAGGCAACAGGTTTCACCACAAAAATCATCCAGCTCGGCGAACATGTGTGTGTGTGTGTGTGTGTTTCACTGATGTGATTCTGTGACACTGAGAAAACAGATTTCACTCACTCGATCCTCTGCTGCTCCATGTTCTCCATCATGGCCGCCCGAGCCAGCACACTGTTGATGATCTCCTTCTCCTCATCCGTGAGATCCTCCCCCAGGGGCCCGCCAGACATGTTCATCGTCCACCTAATCCTAAACCCAAACACACACGCACACAAACACACAAAAATAGGCACACAGAGAATAAATGGCGTGCAAAGTAAAAGCGACGCTCGGACAAAAGGCCACTAACTCCAAAAAGTGCATAACTAAGGAGATAAAGACACTGAAATCTGCAGACAGGAAGGAAGCTGGAAACATTTAGGACTTTAAGAAACGCTGAGCAACTGCAGAAAGTGTCACACACAATAACACACAAGTGGGTTACATGATGACTAAACTTTCAAATAATACACATCTCGGCTTTAACCAAATAATCAACTGAAAGGATATGTCATGAATATCTTGTTAATTCATTTCAATCTACCAGCCTGCGGGCCCCCCTTACATCACCATGAACAGGAAAAAAGATGAAAAATGTAACATTTAAAGCCACCAAAGCTCCTGTGAGGAATGTTCAGTTCTTAGTGGATTTTGGCGCCCCTTGTGGACAAAGCTGTCCTCATCATCTACAGTTCTACGACTCCATTAGGAGACGCTTTTACCCAAAGCGACAGACATCAGAGAGTAAGAACAACACAGTCAAGGATCTAGAGAGGAGGAAACAATGTCAGTAAGAGCAAACAAACAGCTTTCAGTCCGATTTTTTGGGGACTAATATGCTGCTTGTACCCAATGCATGTTCAAACTTTTGCATCATTACAAACAGGAATCATACTGCTTCAAAAAGTCCTTCCCCTCACATGCAGATTCTTAATTCATTTCAAGATACCTGATTTAGAGAACACATCTGCGTCGCATGCACAGACAATTATAAAAGCCCACCCCTTTAACAAAAGATGAAAAACAAGAAGCATTTGTAGAATATTCCCTGAGCGGTGGTCAAGCTTCAAAGTGAAGGACACAGGTCGATACAAATCCTTAAAACCATCGGGAGGCAGCAGAGAAGCTTTTTTTAATCTGCATCTGTAGCCCAAAGGGATGCTGCTCATTATGATGCATGCAACAAATAACGCTTCTTTGATCAAATCTTGCATGACTTTAAATTTAAAAATAGACACGCAGGCTTCTTTACAGTGTTTCTGGGAACATCGGAAATCACGACTGGAGCTTCGGAGGCATGCAGCAGATTCATAAAAAGGGAAATGCTGTGGTGATTCAGCACGGAAGTGTTGTATTGTTTAGGGAAAAAAGTAAAGTTGGCCAAACTCGAAATGTGTTTCTTAAAATAACTTTTAATCCCAACAGGAAGGACCACTGTAGCTGCATTATTGTTTTCTTTTTAGCATTATAACGGGGGAATAAAAACAACTCTCGCTGACGGTTCATAATGCGTGTCTGCGTTTGATTTGAACTGGCATGGAGTTCTGCCTCTGCTCTGCCAGCTGGACGCGAGTGATTTTAAACCTAAAAGGCAGCTCCTGGGAGCTCTCCAACACCGGAGGGTTTGTTTCACAAAGGAACATTCTAACGTCAGGTTCACCGCAGCGAATCTCAAAATGTGAGGTTTTGTCGTTAAATGTTTCCAAATGAGACATGAGGCTCAGGATGCTTTTAAGCCAATTAAGCTAATGGCTCAATAAAATGACACGATTTGGCACTTTTACACTGCAGGTCACACCTACACATTCACACACTGATGGCAGAGGCTGCTATGCAAAGTGTCCATCAGTATTAACTAATCCCATTCATACACTGCCAACGAAGCAGTGGGAGCAACCTGGGGTTAATCGGGCATGTGGCTGCTGGAGTTGGGAATCGAATCCCTGACCTTCCGGTTGAGAGACGACTGAAAGCCGTAATGATGAGGTCCCCAGTCGGACAAGGAAAACTTCAAGCTCCGAGGGACAAGTGTAAACTTCAACTTTGAACATTTTCATGGAAGACTGAGGTGGAATTTTCTAGAAAATGTGTGCCACCATTGGACTGTGTCATCCCAACCACCAACCAACGGCCAGCCGCCACCATCGGAATGTGTCGTCCCAACCACCAACCAACGGCCAGCCGCCACCATTGGACTGTGTCGTCCCAACCACCACCCAACGCCAAGCCACCACCATCGGACTGTGTTGTCCAAACCGCGACCTGAAGCAAAGCCTCCACCATCGACTGGGTCATCCCCACGACAACCGTCGTCCTCATTCATGCACGCCCTGCTCCGACCTCCACCTCAGCAGCAAAGAAGTGTGGACAACCGGACCGCGAGGACTACAAAGGAGAAATCCTTCCTGCATGTTATCCCATATGCTCTTTTGTAAAGCCTCTCGAGGTGACACACAGAAATGTACAGGAGTTCATATGTGAAAGTGGCTTTGAAACATGCATTATTCTGCAGCACATTTTATGTTCAGTTCAGAATCAAATCAGTGACCGACTCAAAGTCCAACTTGTAACAGCACCAGCGGCTCTGTGATTTATGCTGCTTGTAAGACACGGCTCCTGCAGCAGAGATTTCATTGTCCATTCAACTGTCGGAGAGTGCCATGTCTGCAGCAGCACTCCCTTTAAAAGGTCTGAGAAGAGCTAATGTGATTAGCCATGATTTATTTCAGCTGTACCACACCTACTGCTGCTTCTGTTGCTGCCTCCGGTTGTCAAATTCCCAAACATCTGCCGGGTCGTGTCCAAGTGCACAGACACAGGCGTTAGTCCTGCATATGCTTGGGAAATTGGACCATTAATTGAGGCTGACTGCTGACTGTGGAACGTGAACTGTAGTTAGCTGTAATGTGTTATTGAAGTCAGAAAATGTGCAAGCCTGAAGACATTTTTTCACTGCGGAGAAGGAGCACTCATTATCTTTTCACAGGAGCATCGTTAAAGACGAATAGCACGACCTCGCCCTCTCCCCTCTGGTCCCACCCGGCTGCTCAAAAAATTTTTTTTTTAAAATGACACCTCACTGATTGACTGATGCAGCAAAAATTTCAAGGACAAAGAGGCGGAAAACTTTTGAATAATATATGCACAACGTTTCCTTCTCTGCAAGCAAATTTTCAAAGGGGGAACATTGGTGGAATCAGACTCTAACTTGCATGTACGGTCTAAAATAATCTGCAGTGTAGGTTGTAGGTTTTATAGGAGTGTGTCCGAGCTTTAAACGTCACAGGAGATCAGGCTGTGTGCTGAGTAAGAACGTTTTTTAATGCCTCACTTACTAAACGGCTCAGCGCCCTTCGTCTTCTCCATTCCTCCTCCTCTTCCTCCCTGAAAAAAAATGTCCCGTCTCTAACGCATGGAAATGTCATGAGGAGATTGCTGTCATTGTGGAAAGATGTGACAACCCGACAGATTGATGCCTGATGATGCCTGATGATGTCAGTGTGTGTGTGTGTGTGTGCCCTGAAGGCTTCACAGTGAGAGAGAAAGGTGGGGTCAGAAAGGAAATGTTCTGAAATGGCAGACACATTCGGGCCGTGAGTCAACAAATAACACACACACACACACACAAAATGACACATATTCACACATACACAACGCACACACAAGCACACACACACTGTCATCATGCATCAAATCATTTCAGTTACAGCCTGCAACGCATGTGAAAATGACAAATTGGTAAAATCTCACTAAAGAGAAACATCAAAGTTTTGTTTAATTTATAGTTTGATATAAAAAAGAGGTCATGCTCCTTACACCATTATACAGAGATTATTAAATAAGAGGTGAGAGAAAAGTATCAATACAAGAATCTGTTTTGCTGTGCACGGTACCCACCTGAGGGATCTTTGATGTTTTTTCTTTATAAGTTAAACCTGTGTTTTTTTTTGACAGTGTGAGGGGTACGGCGGTCCGCTCTGCAGTTCGTGCAGCCCAGCTCCATTCTGTGCATGTCTCAGCTCCAAACAGCGTCACCAGCGCAACATGTCAGCGCCTGTCGCGGCCATATTCTGGCTTCAATTCAAGTTCAGCGGCATGAGACGGAGAAGTGCTGTCCATTTAAATATACAGCCGACATTCAGGATTCTGAAAAGACTATGCAGACTACAACCCAACCCGGACCCTCAGGTCATCAGGTGGAGGTCTTTTAACCGTACCCAGAGAGGGGGCCTTTAGTTAGTTAGGTGGTCCTTCTCTCTGAAACAAACTCCCTGCTGACCTAATGTCCATTACTACTGTTTCTACTTTTAAAACAAAACTCAAAATCTGTTCTCGAAAGCATATGAATAGTTATTTTTATTTTTGTATGTGTGTGTGTGTATGTATGATCACTTTTGTGGGAACTGATGTTTGCTGTGTTGTGTGTATGAATTATTAATGACTGTGGAAACACTTTCTTTCTTTTGTATGTTGTGTTTTGCTTTTGTTTTTAACCTCAATGTAAAGCACATTGAGCTTATCTGTAATGAAATGTGCTATATAAATAAAATTGCCAATTGCTATGCTGCCGAAAATGCAGACTCACAGAAAGTCCTGAATTTCGCGTTTTAAAGCCTGAATTCAGCTCATTCACAAACTTGATCATTCGACAGTGACACAGAACTAAAGCACTCACACAACTTGTTCATGTACTTTTACAATTTGAAACAAGCTGAAATACACACACACTCAGAAATACGACTTTCTTATAGCTGTGAAACATCATCAACTAAATGTCAGAACAAATGCTCTCATATTATAATTGATGAGTCATATTAGCCATGAATTAGAGTCAGGGTCAGTGGTTTCTCTCCCTCGCGGCCACATGCAAACACACACACACACACACACACACACACAGACACAGACACAGACACACACACACACACAGACACAGACACAGACACACACACACACACACACACACACACACACACACACACACACACACACACACACACACACACACACACACACACACACACACGTGCAGCTTGAATCGACTATTGATCGGAGCAGTCGCTGCCTTACAGTAGATCAATGAGCTCTGCAGCAGTGGGACATGACACTCCTCTCTGATTCTCAATGTCATGCAGTGAAGAGGACACACACCGCTTAGACATGACAGCATGTCGATATATTAGCCCCCTCTTCACCCCCTGACCCTCCAGTGCGCCTCATGTGCAGCACTCGTGTGTCGTAGGACGGCTCGGCGAGGAGGCGACAGTAAAGCTCGTTTAAGGGGAAAACAGAAATGACAGTAACATAGAATGAAGTCCAATAGGAGGAAATAGAGAATAAACCCATCATAGAAACAAACTCCCACCTAACGCTAGGATGGCTCACCAAGTTTTAAATCCAGAATACGGTATATTACTGTATATACTTTGACAACAATTGTATAATCTGGTGATAAATTAGAGTTGATGAAGTTTACTTTGGAAACCACCACAGATGGAAGTTGAGAAGAAGACAGTTGAAGTTGTTGTTCTGCTAGCGAGCAGAAAGACGGTTGCTAAAATGCTAACACATCAAACAGGAAGTCTGATGTTGCCACCAAGGTTATAAAAGATTTGATATTTGATCTTTTATTTTTGTTGGATTCCTTATGTTCTGACTTATATAGTATGAAGGATTTTACAGGATGGGCAGAAATAAGCCTTGGGGTTTTCAGCCTATTCCTTTTTTTGGTCATTGATTGTTTGAATTTTATTCTGAAGTTTTATTGTTTCGGTTTCTGTAAGTGGATTATTTACACAAATATTTTTGACTCTTGTTATTCTTTAATGAATGACCAAAATAAAAGACATTCATTCATCTTTTATTCGGTGAGAATGCTGAGTCTGAGTAACTGTGTGGTTAAAATAATTCAAATGTATTTTTATCCACTTAGATATGTTACAGTTCCAAAATGCCAGAGAGCTTAAATGTATGCATGTGACATTTTTAAGTAATTGAACTGAGTAGACTGTAAGTGGGTCAAAGTTACTCCGCCAAGTACATCCTGGTCTATGCAGAAATTCATCCAACCAGGTGGGAGGAGCTGATTGGGTCGTGATCAGAGTTCATGCCTTCCTGTACCAAGCAAAGCAAACTAAGCAGGATGGAGCTGAATTTAAGCCCGTCTATTAAAAACCAAACGTCAGAAACGGCCTCAACTGGCACAGTGTATGCTCGGACTGGTGTTTGAGAGGTACAATTATAGAGTCGATATAATGCACTCCTAATAACATCTTTGACCTCAACAATGTAACAAATAACGGTCCAGTTACAAGCTTCCTCCAGTGAGGCTGTTTTGGATCTTATTCCATTGTGTGGGTGTACATACAGAAATGGTCATTAGGCGTTTTAGACACTTGAGTACCTTGATTCTGCTGTATTGACTGCATCCATGATGCGGGGGATAATGAGGTTCACTGTAAGCACCACATGGAAAGGTCACGCCAAGGACACGTGTGGTCACATGAAGCTCAGCTGATTTACACACGTTTTATAGCCCCCGGTTGACTGAGGGGCGGAACGACCTCCAGGGAGAAGGGGTACTTACATGGAAGTGTTTGTATTCAGTGTGTGTGTGTGTGTTTGTGTGTGTGTGTCCATATTGGATTATGGGTCATAATTGATGAGGTGAAACGGGTGTTAACGACCAAACGATGACAAGCAGTTTTGTCAAGCGTTGTTGTCAGAGAAATTAAAGATGGGTTTAATTTGTAATAACATTTCTGCTGCCAAGAAAAAAATCAATTCAGGGAAGAATTACATCAGGGATAAATCATCTAATGTTAATAGTTTACGTGCAAATACAACAATCAAGTTGTAAGGTTGTTTTTTTTAGCCACAGACTGTACATCAGTTTGTTCCCACTCGACAACCCCAACGATGTCCTGGCTCTCGCTGACCATCAGCCTGACTTGTGGGGACCAGAAGTGGCCATGCAGTAAGGTAGGCAGTAGGGCTGGGCGATATATCAAGTTTTTAAGATATACCGATATATTTTCAATCGAGATAAAGGGTAAGACAATATCGTTAATATCGATATATATATCGAATATCGCCGTTAAACGAAAAAATATCGAGATATTAGTTTTGGTCTATATCGCCCAGCCTGGATCAGTTGAAGCTGGCAATGTCGTTTTTTTTGGTTGCAGTGGAAACTAAAGGCCATAGGTTATGTAACTAATCAGTATGATATAGGGGCAGGACTGGGATGAGGGATGTCTTCACTGAGCTCTTATCTTTTCATTAGAGCACAAGTACTTTGTGTTTATGCCAAATTGTCAATTAGTTGTCTCAGCCCTTTGGTCAGATTGAAGTACCTCCACTACTGCTGCATAGATTGATGTGAAATTTGGTGCAGATCTTTGTGGTTCAATGAGGATAAATCCTTCTGACTTTGGTGAGTTCCTGACTTTTCTTCTTGCACTGAGGAGACATTTGGGTTATTTTACAGAAAAGTTCTGTTTGTGCTGCTCATTTTAATGCCTCTCCAGCAAAGTGTTGGATTTTCTGCACCATCACTTTGATCAACAGAGATGCAGTACTTAGATTCACCAACTACTAAATCCACCTATACACCGGCCAGGGGCATCCAAAAAAGGGATCCGCCATTGTTTTATATTTACATTTCACCACTCAATAGAAGGAAGACTATGGGAATCATCCTGCTGCGAGTCTTTTTGTTCCTCTTCCCTCAGGCAGACGGTATCGATCTATTAAATGCACTTCTTCCCGTCATGCAAATAGTTTCTTCCCTTGCGCTGTGCGCAGCCTGAGCAAATTTGTATGATTCACTGGTTTGTTTCTCAGGTGGCCTTACTGTCTCTGTTTTTTATTTCTTCTTCCTTCTTATTTATATTTATATTGCCTGTTTTTTAATACTCACTGTCCTGTGTCCGTGTCCAATTGTTCTGTCTACCTCTTGCAAATGTTTTCCAATGTGGTTTTCATGCTACAAATGGCAATAAACTGAACTGAACTGAACTGAATGTGCGTGTTGTTTCATTACAAAATTACACCGCCAACTACTGGCCTGGCACGTGTGCTACAGTTTTGTTAAGTGGAACTGTGTGGATCGTTTTTGTGTAAACGTGGCCTGAATTTGTAGCTTGCTGTCACTTGTTTGCAATTTCACATGAAGCTTCCTCTGATCCTCTGACATGGTCTTCTCACTTTAAGTCACCATTGTTTGAGGCTATTCAAAGACGCCAGAAGAAGAGTGGCACAGAAAAAAAAGTGGCCCCAGCTAGCTGCAGAAATGGGATTGTTTAAAAAAGCATGTTTGTAGCATTTAAAATATATATTGCAGCAGAACATAGTTTGCGTTTGGCTTCCAGGCTTTGACCTAAATCACTCCTTGCAATTGTCATTTACATGCATACAGTTTTAACTGTGATGATATCGGCGCCTACAGGTCGATGCTGGTGTGGTGGAGAGGCTGAGTAAGAGTACGTCAGAGCTGGCATTGAAATAGCAGAGAGGGAGAGAGAGCAGAAATCTTACAGCTTTTACAGACCACTAATTGGAAGGAGGGGATTGTCAGGTGATTGTTGAGAATGATGCATGTCAAGTGTGAAATCAGCGCAGCTCAAGTTGACTGCCTGTACTCGCTCGCAGGCGTCGCCTCGTTTCAGAAGAAGAAGACGCACTAGTCAAGATGTAGGAGTGAGCAATTACCTCTAGTGCGTCACAGTATGATTATATTTCATTTACCATGAGACTCAAACTGCTACGTCATACCTGACTCTGTTCTTCAGGGCCAGTTGAAGGTGTTGAAATAGCCATGGTAGTAAGATTATTATTTATTTCTCAGGTCAGTTGAAGAGAATTTAAAGATCGAATTGCTGTTTTTTTTTTTTTTTACGTTTTGCTCTTTCCGCTCGTCCCTCCTCTTCTGCATGTCTCTCTGTTTTGTCTGCCTGTCTCTCCTCTTCACGCCAACTGTCTGTTTCTCAGCTGCAGGGGGGAGTGTTGGTAAAGTGGGTCTTCTGTTACAGTGACCTTAAACAAACCGGCTTTAACATTAGCACAAAATGACGTGCAAAAAAAAAAAAAAAAAAGTGCAAATACACACCACACTCTTTCCTCCCACAGAGAAAAGAGAGGAACTGTCACAAACGCTCAGCGGTCCGGAGAAAAAAGCAACGCAAACTGACGTGAAGTAAAAGGAAACTATGGCGTTTTTTTTTTCAGCTCCATGAGACTGTGTGGGCTGACTAAGAGCTACAGGGCTGGCTGGCCACACACACACACACAAACACACACGCGTTATTCATGTCAGCACACTAGCAAAACACACATTGTGTAAGAGCGTGTAAGCGCTTTAGGGAGGAAGACTCTGACAGATTGCGTCATCCTCCTGTGTTTCCTGTGACGCCGAGAGGCCTCCATACTTCAGACTGCTTTTTACTTTCCCCCCCCCAACATTTTATATTCATCTTTTGGGAGTACAAGGAGAATGTGCTTACGCTTCATAAAATAAGCATCAGTCAGCCCCTAAAAAGTCTACACTGGATCAACGAATCCATCCGTCCATTATCCCGGGCTGGTTTTCGCTCAGGAATCAGGCAAATCAAGGACATCCTGCTGGTTTTTCAAGCTCTTCCTGTGGATTTCCCAAGGTGTTTCCAAACTAGATGAGATAATTACTCAACCCAGCCTTTTCTGGAATTACCCCGGGGACCTCTACCAATTGGATGTTTGTTCCAATCTAGGGAGCGTGCCTATGTTCCCACAGCCCTATGTTCCCACATTTCCTTTTTCATAAATTTGTATCAGATTTTATCCCCCTTTCTCCCAATTTGGTAGCCAAACACACCCAACCTATTATCCAGTAGCAATGGACTACAGATGAAATCTCTTTGTTTATTGCAAACATTTAATGTTAAGTGCACATTGTCCTTTTAAATAAACAAACTAAACTAAGTAGCACAGAGGCCTCGCATTGACTAGCTTCCGGTCAGATCAGTCGAATGAAGCGCAGCAACTGGACGCAAACCATAGTTTGCAGTGCATCAGTACCTCTGGAAAGCCGGGTTGGCATAGAGAGGGGGTGCTCCTGGGATGCTTGGAGTCACTTTCCAGCCCTCTGGAGGCGTCATAGGCTGGGAACATAGGGCCTAATTTTGAGAAAAATCTTGGGAACATAGGGCTGACCCCCCAATGTATTGGAAATACCTTTGATTAGGTGTCAGTTCTCCTTGATTTCTTCCTCGTTGAATTGGTTTGAGTGTTTCTTTATGAGATTTTTCTACCTAAAGTAGGATGTTACCTTCATGGACCGTATAGAAAATAGAAATAGACTGAGGGATGTCCCCCCATTAGTTTCTGAAGATGATGGCATATTAAAAATGCTCTCACAAACAATATAGAAAAAGACAAAGGGGATGGGCTGACCTCCAAAAACACACCAACAAGGATACCTTTCAGATGCACAAACTCTTTCAACTAACTTCTTTTGAGGCAGAGGAGTAGTGGTTCTTCTCTGAGCTCCTTCCAGATGTTGGGTTGAGACCAGCCTGAGGAGGAATCTCACTTGTGTTACTTAGTTGTGTATCCAGGATCTAATTCTCTCAAACACTCCCCAAAGATCCCAAAAGAGGGTTGGAAGATGGATATAAAAATTTTCCTTACAGTTCAGCTACCTCTGACCGACAACATCAACATTACTGCTGACTTTAATCCGCATCAGTCTGCATGTCAATCTGCAACCCCCTCCCAAAGTAAAAGGAGTCATCTAAGGTTTTCTATCAAAAAATATAAACCCTGGCCACAGGGGTGCCGGATAGCCTAGCGGTTATGTCGTCTGCACTATGTACAGAGGCTATAGACCTCATCTCCGCGACCATAGGTTTGAATCTGACCTTGGCCCTGTGCTGCAGGTCATCCCCCCTCTATCCTCCCAACACTTCCTGTCTTTCTTCAGCTGTCCTTTCCAATAAATGCAAAAAAAAAAAAAAAAATCTTTTAAAAAAACACATAACAAACCTGGCCACCGACAATGACGAACTGTCTGATACAACAGTTTCACCTTGAACTGCAAAAGACCCCGTAGAGTCCTAGAGGTCACTGTGTGATGAAGTCAACATTCTCTTACCCCTGGCAGTGCCTTCAGATCCTGTCCATGAAGATCAGGAACAGGATCAGTGACATGGGACAACCCTGGCCAAACGTTTGGGGGTTTTGTTTAAAGCTGTTTTTTAATTTGACTAATCTCACATTTCTAGTTTCTGCATTCCTGCAAAGTTAGAAGAGCAGAACGCTGAAATCGTTTTGACATTGACGTGCCGTGATGTGTCGCCCACTGTGAGCCGCGGTGTCTTCGATCTATCGGTAAGTCCATGAGTTTCCTACAAGACACCTTTCTCAGAAGGATTTGTCAAATGTACTTAAGAAGAAAAAATAAAAACAAATGGAGCCACAGGCAGCTTGGTGACGTTGGAAAACCAATTTAAAGAAACAGTTCAGCCTCTTTTTAGCCAAATGTTTAGCCAAACGTAAACACTCCATCTGTTGTGGTTGTGTCGCAACTACTACTACTACTACTACTACTATCAAAACAGGCTCAATGCAGCCTATCGGCCATTTTTTTGATGGCGGCCATGAGCAAAATCCAAACGGAAACAGAGCCAAGCAATCCTCCTGGCATGCCAAAAATCCGTCCAAGCGTCAAAACCAATAAGCTGCTAACGCCTCAAACTGGAAGACAGACAACCGATTTGGCAGAAGTCTGGCCGGTTGCAGAAGTTTGTAAGGGGCAAACAATTCTGTGCTACATCCGAGCCTTCTTTCAGTTTTTTTTAAATAGTGTTTCTGGACCTCACTCATTTAAATGCAGCGCAACATGACAGTGTTTAGAAATTTCTCGTGCAGTGCATGTGTAAATAAAAAGGGGGCAACTGACTGAAATCAACTTAAAATTTTATAATTAAAAAGGTCAGTTCAATCTCTTGATACTCTGATAAACATGCATTTTTGCAGGATGTCATGTTGGCAGGTTTTCTTGTGCAGCAGAGCCGAAAAAACATGGAATAGCTAAGGCTTCATCCTGAATAACCAAATTCAAAATCTACTCACAAAAACTTACAATCCAGCCATAGAACAACATTTTTTATGACTTGGAAACTTTGGACATAAT
Source organism: Labrus mixtus (assembly GCF_963584025.1). Classification (NCBI taxonomy): domain Eukaryota; kingdom Metazoa; phylum Chordata; class Actinopteri; order Labriformes; family Labridae; genus Labrus; species Labrus mixtus. The sequence goes on along the minus strand of NC_083628.1, from coordinate 2,912,810 downwards.
TACCAGATGAACCTCAATTATGCTTTAGAAATGAAGTGACGGGAAATGTGGGACGGAACAAATGTTGCTTGAGGGTACGAGATCAGTCGTTTGGACTTTAAATGAGGTTAGTCATCTCAGAAAAACCAGGTTCATCCCCGACGACGGTTATTCACGGTACACAGAACATTCCCCGAGGAGTCCGAACTCTCCCTTATGAATACGTTTGGAACATTTCAAAACACACAACGTCCCACTACCAAACTCCCCGCCTCTCCTGCAGCTGTCGCGTCTCTCGTCAATCCTCCATCATCATCCATCCACTCATTCATGCCCTCTACTTCCTCGTCTGCTCCATACACTCCTCTGCAGAGGCTCGTCAGAGTGAGGAAGCAGCTTATGGAGCTTAGTTCTGCAAAGAAGCATCACCATGTACTTTATCCCCTGTCTGATGACTCTCGGGGGGATGGTTAACCCTTGCATTAACACGCACAGAATCCCCTCTTTTTCTGATGACTCCAGGGGAAAAGCCAAGCATGGACATGAAAGCAATCTGGTCGTCAATCCTAACAGTGGGCGGCTGAAAGCTTTGACGTCAAAGTGGTCTTGAAATGACAGAACCCGGACTGTCGAGGGGACGAAGTGGCTGAACCACCAAACATATGTGTGGGAAAGAGCATGGCTTTCAGAACACATCGCCCTCGTGTTGAAATCTTTCCATTCTCCATCTCTGAGCATGAATCTGATGCAGCATTTACCTCAGCTGTGTCATACACTTTATATGAAACATGGACGTACTCTCAGTGACGTCAGCCATTGCTTTCTGAAGAGGCCTTATGAAGCCCAACAAAGGGGGTCGCCATATTAGGAATATTGAGATTTTCCACCTTACACACAATATATACTAAGAGGCATGGAGGTGGAGCTGAAGGGGCATTAAGCCTCCTGGAAATGAAAGCTAGAACACACCCACCTGTTCAGCTCAGATCAGCCACGCCCCTAATTATGCAAAAGGATGTGCAGGAAAACAGATAAGTCATTACACTAATACATTTTCATGTGGGACTTAGGCTCTGTGTCCACCTAGCGTTTTCTTCCGGGCAGAAAAGCGCTGGCTGTGTGCTCGGGAGTGTTTGCATGAAGCGCTGAGAAAAAAACGCCCTGCACGTCCGTCCTGTCACTATGACAACAGTCTGTTGACAATGGCCGCTGGATGTCTGACACTGCTCCGTTACTTTTTACTGCATGTTTTATATTTGAGATCGTTTTTTTTAGCCGATCAGACACGGCGTGAGGAGGATGTTGGTACAAGATACGATCTGTAGGCGGCAAAAATGCGGGGAATATCATACATTTGGAAAAAGAGCGCCGGTGACGCCTCACTTGCTGAAAAGTTGAAAGATTTTCAACTTGAGCGCTCGGTTGCGGCCGCACAAAAAAGTCAGAGCTGCGCTTTTTCTCCAGGCGGCTGCTTTCTACTGCGAACAGCTGGCGCTCAGAATAAAAACGCTAGGAGGACACGGGGGCCTTAATGGGGATTCCTTAATTTTTGCAGCCAGTCTCAAGTGGACACTGAAGGATTTTTGAAGCGGAGATTCCACCTGGCGCGAGTTCAGCCTCACAGGGCTCGCTCAATTGCTGTTAAACCGTGTGCCATAAAAATCCGTTTGAATCTGTCCTTGTGGCCTTTTTGAGTTAAAGCTATGACCATGAACTGATTTCAAGCCTGCGACCTTTCGCTGCACGAAATCCTCCATTGCTTTCCCTCCCGTACATCCTGTCATCTCTCACACCGAATCCGTGCAAACCTAAAGTGGAGAATTGCATAAAGAAGAGGAACAGCTAAAAAAAACGAGCAGCTTGTGGCCATCTGCAAGTTTGTGTGCGAGTAATTGGACTGCTCTAAAATAGGAGAACAAAAACACCCATATGGTAAATGTTGTGAGTGGAAATCTCAGACTCTCTGTGCGTGCGTGGATTCACCAGGGGGCAACGCTGAACTGCACTACACTGAACAGAACAGAAACGCTGTGTTTCCTCTCTTCCTGTCTACTGTATCTCTTTTTATTTCTCTGTTCGTGTGAGAGGTTTTGTTTTCGCTCTGACTTCACTTTAAGGAGGTCAGCTGCAGGAGTAAAAAAAACAAAAAAAAAACAGAGGCAGAATAATGTGGAGAAAAACGAGGTCAAAGACGTCATCAGGTATGATACGATCATCAGGTATGATACGATCATCAGGTATGATACGATCATCAGGTATGATACGATCATCAGGTATGATACGATCATCAGTCAACATTCAATCCTGCGTATAAAGAGTGTGTGAGACCGTGTCATGGACATCAACAGCATTTAACCGCTCTGAGAAAAAAAAAAAGTGTCTAATGACGGCTCTAAAGGTTCAGATGATTTTTCTGTCCTTCAGGATGGTCACTGTATCACTGAAGGTGATTATACAGTCATACATTCTGGTGGTGACAAGGCGAGAGACATGACAGATTACAAGTCAGCTCCTGATCTCAATCACAGCCCGTCGTCTTAAAGGCCTGCGTGACGTCATGATGCACATTTCCTGAAGCAGTGTAATAAATACAACAAGTGGAAAGTGCTGCAGATGGCAAAACAAAACCGGAACGCTTCTGTTTGTACTTGACTGGATATATGAAGCATTTCTCTGTTGCACTTGTGCATGCTTTTTTTTTTTTTAATTTTGAATTGTTTAGGTAATTTGCAGCTTAACATGGTAAAATGTAAAACGGTGCTCTCATCCCAGTTGTCAGTGACCAAGCCTGTCTCACTTTAAATCTCCTATAGTTGCTGTAAATGTAATTCTTTGACAGAAAACCACTGCAACTTTTCAATCCAAACAACAAATTTACTTCCTTGTGTCCCTCACTCTCTCTTTGCACTAATAGGTAACTGTTCAGACAGAGAGCCCCGTTTTGTTCTCGTTTTATTGAATCTGTTTCAACTTTCTCCCTGGTCACTTGGTCACTTGGTGCGGGACACTCAGCATGAGGAATCAAAACACGCTGCAAGGCATTCTTAAACTGTTTGGACAAACTGCAGGTTCGACCCTTAGTGACCTAACACATCTGTAAAAAGTAAAGACTTTAAAGAAGGCCCGGTCAGTCGTTTGTTTTCAGAGTTTGAGGGCGCACTCACACTAGGCAAAGTCGTCCCGTAGTCTGCTTAAGCACAATTGTCCCCCCATCCCCATTCCCCCGCTGGCCTGCACTCACACTGCTCCAGGACTAACCGGGCCTGAGCACGGTTACCTCTTGTTCATAACATCGTAATACAACACATGCATGACTTTACGTAATTATGAAGCGTGCTTTGTTTACTAGACAGGTGGACTCAGAATTAACAAATATAAAAAATAAAAAGGACGTGCAGTCGAGCCCGCCTCCACACATGACACCTACTCTACTGACTTTGTGGCTTATTTTGAAAATCAACCAGAACACTCGATTTCTCCATAATGAAGGTCGTCCACGTCGTGTACCCGTGCTCGTGCTCGTGCATGAACTGTATCGTGCCAAAGCACACCTCTTCAAAGCGTGCCAGGGCCAAAGAAGTGTACCGTACTTGAGCACTGATCGGAGCAGTCACACTAGTCAAACGTACTGGACTTCAGGTGTGAAGCATGCTTGGGTCACGGTACGGATCGCCTAGTGTGAGTGCGCCCTAAGTTGCTTCCGCCCGGCCACAGATTCCGCCTGCCAACATGCACGACAAAGAGGCTAAAAAACTGTCCCTGCTGCCATCGCATTTTTAAATGAATATTGTATTTGCTCTTTATCCTTCTTTTTTGTATGTGGTGTTTATTGTCCATTGGACTTTTACTAAGTGTCTCTGTTTATGTTGATCGTTGGTTGGATGACTGTATGTTTTCTGCTGACTGCAAAACAAATTGCCCTCTCCAGGGATAACACAGACTGAAGACTGGATTTGCAGGTCTATTAGCAGTTGTTTTCTGAATACATGTTTCTACATTTTTCATGTAGAATCTGTAGATATAGATCAGTAGGGGATGGTTAATCCAAATATTGCTGGCCGTGGTTTGTGTCAGACATCCTCACGCGCACATTCAGCAAATTTCAGTGTCACTGCATTTTCATTCCGTTTACAGCTGTGTTTCCCTTTTACACATAAATACACATCTGTCCAATCATTTTCCTCACTGTGAACAATCCGAGTGCACCCGTGATTTGCAGCTAATCGCACACTGTGTGGGGCCTCGGCGGGTTTCGGGAAGCACATCTGCTGTTCCTGCTGCGCTCAGAGAATCCCTGCACGCTGAGAAACGATAACGTCTCAGCTGCAGATCTGAGGAGGAGGAAAAGTCAATTACTGTACATCTCAACCGTCCAAACGTTTAAACGAGCTCATGTGGAACAGCCCTCACCGGGGAAGAAATGGGGGAAAAATGCGAAAGTCATGAATTTCAATTGATTGCTTAAATTGATTGGGTCCGAATAGACCTGACCCTCACAGTGACTCGGTTTTATGATCGAAGAGGCAATTTCACCCACTTACACAGGACGTATATCGTCCATCAATAACGCAAAGCCATTTACTTTTACTACGTCTCATAATAGGAGTGTGTGCTGTGTGCATATGCATTTGATTTAAAAAAAAAAAAAACGTTTTTGTGTTAAAGTCAGGATGAAGAGTTCAGAGCCTTAAAGGAAGAATATGGTTGAACATTGAAAGGTGTGAAAATACTCCAGTACGAGTAAAAGTTGTTCAATCCAAGCCTTAATAATGAAATATGTTTTTATCATGAACTTTAAGTGAAGAACTTGTGCTTTTAAAATGATCCATGCCAGTGTTTTAATATTTCATGCTATGTTTATGGGTTGATTTTAGAGCTGCAATATTTTTACCTGCAAAACTCAAACAGTCCGTAAACGTCTCAGAAAGAAGATGTTTGTAGGTAGACTGGTGTTGAAGCACTCGAAATAGGTCTTGAAACCACTTTTTGAAAGTCTCGGTCTTGTCTCGATCTCAGACTGGGTGGAATCCGAATTTTTAAATCAAGACCGGTCTGGAACTGACAGGCTATTTTTCTACATCATTACTATGACTAGAAGGAAAACGCCCCTTTCTATAATTGTATTTCTATCCCCCGGTTACGGCCGTAACCTTACCGGTGTTATGGTCGAAGTAAGTGACACGCCCGCTTGACACAAGATGCTGATCTTTCATTGACATTCATGGCCTTGGTCTTGACTCTGTCTCGATCCCTAAATGTCTCGGTCTCGGAGCACTCTGGTCTCGGGTTTGTCTTGGTCGCGGGGTCAGGATGTAAAATCTGGCCTCCTATATAGTATACAACAGCCTGACCTCTAGACAATCATGATGTCATAGTATTTAGAGGTACGATATGTGACTTTCTGAGTAGAAGTCCAGTGTCTTTGACCAAAACAAAGACTTTCTTTCTCCACACGTCCACTTTCCCTCAGCGCACCGCCTAACCTCCTCCCCCACCCTTCCCCTCAGTCTTCTGACCCGAGAGCAGCCGTTTGTAGGACTTATCTTCGTTCATAAATGAAGCCCAAAGTTGATTCAGTTCTTATGTCATTGAAGTACTTAAGAACAAAGTATTTTCTTTCCGTTCAGAAAGACTCTTTGCTCTGCTTGTGCTCTCACTCTACAAACAGCATCCCTGAGTGGGCGGGGCCGTCTCTTTTATGACACGATTTCACACAGATGTCCAGCGGGATAAAAGTGATGAAGGGATGACATTTTAAACTGAAAAGCTCAAAGATCACTGGGACCTCACATCTATCACACGTTTCAAAACCCCGATACCTCAGCATCAAAAATGTACACTGCAAAAAAATCTAATTTGCCTCTTTTCTAGTCAAAAACATCTCTAAAAGTAAGATTCTTCTTTCAAGAAACTTTACAAGAGCATTTTTTCTCGCTGCACTGGCAGGTATCAGTAAAAGCAATTCAAGCCGTGTTTTTTTTTCTTATAATACCTTCGAGTTAGATGATTCTTCTGGACTTCTAATGTGAATGTGGCTTATATTAGGTGCAATGAGATATTCCGACTACAAATTAGACAAACAGACTTTGTAAGATTTGAGTTTTTGCAGGGAGGAAGCTTATTGAATCTGGCAAATTTCTTAGTTTTGTATTTGTCTGAAAGGAAAATGCCACATATAGGGCTTTCACACTTGCAGAAAACTTCTGATATTTGCAGTAGGAGCTGTTTGTGTGAGCGCAAACATCCAAATTTTACACTCTGACTTAATCCGGAGTTTCTTCTGCTAGACCCCTAGTGTTTTTTCAACAGCAAGTCCCGAGTGAGCTGATGTGAAAACGCAGCAGGATATTCTCCAGAGGATTCAGCTGGAGCCAATGGGAGAGGGTGGTGACGTTTATATCCCGTGACTGGAGTCAGTGCATTGACTGTCTGCACGAGACCGCTACGATAGTCTCTCGCTGTGAGGCGCATATGTGATCAGCCAGGTCGGGAAGCAGTCCTCCTGAAGTTATCTCGATGTTTTCAGGAGGGCATATGTGAAAACGGCTCTAGAGATCAGTGGGACCCCTTCATCCAACACAGCCATGAATCTGTTTTCTGTAAGAAATTCACACTCATGACAGCCAGTAGAGACTAAATGGCTTTAAATGACTTGCTAGAGGCAAAATAAGCGTCATGATCACACTCAAAATAAACCCGTTATTTGATGGTTAGAGCGAGCTGTCCTGCTGTGTTTCCTGCACAAAACATTCTTGTGGTTTGGTTGGATCTTCCCTTTAACAGACGAGGCGTTTTTTTTCTACAAAACGCAGCACTAAGGACAATTAAGTCTTCAGTGAGAACGTCTCAAAGAGCAGAGTCAAGAAGAAAAAACACCTACAGTTGGAGGTAATTCCCCTGAGTTCAGCAGGCGGGGGACTGTAGAGCTAGCGTGAAGCGTTTCTGTTCAAGCACATTAGCCACATCAGTCAGCACCTGAGAGATCAGCGGTCTGTATAATCCACCGCCCACCCACCTCACAGCCGATACAGCTGATGAGGGGGGGTCAAAAGGGGCATTCAGCCGGGATTACAGAGAGCATGGGAAAGAAGAGGGGGGACTCAATAATCTGGCTGAGGATGATAGACCAAATTATAAAATGAGTGCTGTAGCATTGCAAATCAATTTCACACACACACACTGTGAGTACCCATGCTTTCCTTTCTCCCTCGTCCCTCCTCTTCCCGTCCATCTCAGCTTTGACTAAACTGCTGCCATGACACGTTAGTCAGTGAGCTGCGTGCTCCTTCAACCCTCTTTGCCGATGGTTTCTGCGGAGCTGACCGAGGATATTAAGACAAGTACGCCTCCTCTTCTGTGATTCACACTCTACTTACAGACTGCTTTAGAAAAGTGCTCCTTTAGTGCTCCTTTATGCAGAAGCCCCAAGTGGACACGCATCAATACATTTAATTTACTCCGTTTAAATGGAATGGAAATTTCCCAGTGATAACCATAAACATCCAGCTGTTCTGTCGAGATCTCAATCTTCTTTTCCCAGTTTAAACCCGATATAACTAAGCTGGTTTCCTTGTGATCAATCATTTTCTATCGATCTAGAAAACACATTTCTATGTTTAAAGTCTGGAGAAAAATGTTGGTAATGACTGAATAACACAAGAAAATGAATGGATGGATGGATGCAGTACTAGTAGCATGGTTGAGTTGACTGACGGGTGTTGCAGCGGTTTGCCAGGAGGCCTATGGTGCACCTCAGCTCCACCTCTTTGTCTTGTCTCTAAATTGATCAAAAGTCAGCCAGAGACAACCTTCCCATTATGGTGATTGCCATCATTGAGCTTCAAAACGCCTCTTCAGAAACTGACCTGTGACATCACTGAGACTACGTGCATATGTTATCCAGTCTATGGCTTAATCGATGAAGAGTATTAGCAAAGATCATTACCACTTCTGCAGCTGACACCCCCACACAAAAGGCAGATGAATCCAGCATCCAGTTATCTTCTTTGTGCAGGTAAACACCATACCCCCCATATGATCAAATCCAGGATAAAGCTCATACCCAGGATACTCAAGTCCAATGAAATCAAGTCCATGAAAACGCACTCATTGTGAGCTTTTTGCTTAAAGGAAGAATGTCGACATTTTGCACATAAATAAATACAGCAGAAATCAGTCTCTCCTGTGTAAATGTGTCTCTGAGTCATGACTGTCTACAATGAGGGAGAAGCTCGAGTCCCGCTGGCTGTGTTGTTGTCAGAGCCGTGTTTACATGGACGGGACGGCCTCGCGTATAAAAGCTGTTTAAGTCAAGGACTAGAGGGAAGAAGAAGAACATACTCACTGATTATTTGGATGTCATGTAAGTGTTTTTAGATCACGCTCATTCCGCATCAATTTACATGCAATGTGAAGCTACGAGCTAACCAAAGAGCGCTAACATTAGCATGCTATAACAACAATGCAGGACACAGGCGACTGCAGCTCGAGCAAAGGACAATTTTGTCCGCCGCTTATGCCTAATGGTGCTTAATTATGTGGCGTTCAGAACGATAACTCCTTCATGAGAATGCGAGTGGAGAGCAGTTTGTTTTGGTTTCATGCTGGAGCTCAAGGGCGACATCTACTGGAACAAAAAGTTACAAATGCTTCCTTTAATAATCCTGTCTCGAGCTAACAAATTAAAACCAGGTTGGCTGAAGGAGACGAAAACGTTTCATGGTCTTGTTATAAGAATTACACGTGATGATTGATTATTATTTGTAATATTTGCTTTTTCTGTACCTTAAAACCGTAGAAATATTAATAAATATAAAAGAAATACAACATTATTGGATTTATTTACATATGTCAAATGTTATTATTTGTATTGGCATAAAAAAAATCTGGTTGTTCTCTACAGTAGATGGATTTTAGGATTTAAGGATTTCTCATCATCTATGTGTTCAAGATGAAAATAGATTCTTCTTTTGCTATTAATGAGTTGTCTTATGTAATCCACATCACATCCGCTATCTCTGAGTTTGATGTTATGAGCACACAACAAGTAAAATACATATATGTTGGGACAATTTCACACAAGTAACAGATTTTTTTTCCGGGTTATTCAGTGGAAAAATGTATTTAAACATTTAAAATAGGTTCATTATTCGAAGGAAGAGAGTTGAAACTTTTAGGGAAATATTAGAAATATTCCTTTGGATAAACCTTCACTCATTGGTTCAACATTATTATTATTCTTCTTATTATTTTAATACTGTTATTTTGAATCAGCATGCTTTATGTGCTGCTGTGAACCAACCTCAAACTGCATAGTTGAAGGTCCCTCTTCCTCACACAAACGACATCAGTTAAAACTCTGACAGAAATTTGAAGAAAAGTATCTGAAGTGTGAATCTCTCGTCTTACCTGAGGCTTCTTAACAGACGTGTTGTTGCTCTTCCTCCGTCAGGGTGCGATGAGCTTCAGTGTGACAGAAAGTGAAACACCAGCACCTCCGTCTCAGCATCCAGCATCCTCTCCTCTCCTCCTCCTCACTGCCGACCTCCTCGACACACACACACACACACATACACTGTAGTAAAGCCTCGCTCCGCCTCCCTCCCCCGTCTCTCTCTCTCTCTCTCTCTCTCTCCCCCGTCTCTCTCTCTCTCTCTCCCTCCCCCGTCTCTGTCTCTCTCTCTCTCCCTCCCCCGTCTCTCTCTCTCTCTTTAACTAAATCTGTCCGCTCTCATCTCGTCAGCAGAAGAGACGTAATGGGGATGCCACTATTGCTGGCAAAGTCAACTATAATTAAAAAAACAGCTTAAATAGCAAATCACTGTCACTTAACACTGCAGCTCAGATCAGATCAGCTAGAAAAAAACAACAAAAAAAGTACCTTCAGACCGTTCTGGAACTTAAAGGTGGAACATTTCAAATTTAAATATTAAAAAAACAAAAAAAAAACAACGGGACCTATGTTGAATATTTTGTCAAAGTGTGTACTTACATTTAAATCTTACCAAGAAGGGCACTGGTAGCGTAGTGGTTGGTGTGTGCGCCCCATGTACAGAGGCTCCAGGCGGGCGTCCCGGGTTCGAATCTGACATGTGGCTCCTTTCCCGCACGTCTCTCTCGCTGATTTTCGACTCTATCCACTGTCCTATCTCTACAATAAAGGCGTAAAAACATCTAACCACGTCTTTTGTTATCGTTCTGAAACGGAGCCCTACAGAAAAACTTCCATACTGTGTCTTTAAAGGAGCAACCGGTAAGACATCTACAGAATTAAATCATAAAATGACCTTACTATATCGTCAGACATTTAGGAAACATGCCACGATTAAGTGCTGCCGTTCAGCTGGTTAAACACTGAAGCTTCATTGCATGCTACACGGCACCTGAGTGCATCGAATTTCAGGAAGGGGGGGGGGGGGCATTGTTGCATTGTTGTGTTAGCATGCTAATGCTAGCGATCTTTATTATGCTCGTATCTTCACACTGCATGTAAATTTACCTGAAATGAGCGTGATCTAGAAACACAGTTAAGCAGTGAGTACAGTATGTTATTCTTCTTTTCTCTAGTCCCTCAATTAAACAACTTTTATACGCGAGGGGAGGAGTCAGCCGGCCGTCCGGGCGATGTAAACAAAGTGAAGATAGGACTCTGAAAACTCTGAAAACATCACAGACAGTGGGACTCGGGTGTTACACCCATTGTAGACAGTCATGACTCACAGAGTTATTTTCAGAGGAGATACTTGATTTCTACATTTAAGTGTGAAAAATCTCATATGAAGACTTTAAAGCAACACCAGAGCACTTTTACTGTGAAAGTTTATTTTTCTGATTAAACTTCTGAACTTCTATTTATAAGAAGGATCTTAAACGTATGGGTGTTGTTTCAGATTGAGTGAAGCATTTTCTACAACCACATCTTTAAAAAAAAAAAGGCTCATTTCCTCTTTCATATTGTTACACTAAACTGCGTCCTCCTCTTTTTCCCCGGCCTCTCTTGACTGTGTACACGAGCTACAAAAGGCCTCGCATTCACGCACCATATGGGAATACTTTCTAATAGATCTATTTTTGGCCCCCTTTTATTTTCCCTGAAGCTAAACAGCTGCACTTATTATGTGCAATACAATACAAATCCAATAGGCCTGCCGCACTGTGCAATTAGAGGCCATGGTGATGATGTAATTCTGTTATTCAGTAAAAACGAAGCCAACGGTTAACCTTAAGCCATTTGACATGAGCGGTCACTGGAGCAACAAACTCCGTCACATGTGATTGATGTTTTCTCTGACATGTGGAATCATGATTTGTGTTTTTGTTCATGTCAGCGTCTGTGGAGCATCTTTGATTTCACTCAGAGTCCCACAGGAGCCGTTCCAGTCTGCTAAAAGCTTCAGCAAAATTAAAAAACTGACAGTCATCTTAATGTCTGCGGCAGAGTCCGGCCTGCTGTCGCCCTCTACTGGCTGCTGCCCTGAATTGTTTTTTATAACTTGCCACAGGCTCTCTCTCGTCCCTTGCACAGTTGCACATTTAATTGTCCAAACATTCAGAACGGCATTGAAGATTTGCACAAAAATTCAAGCTGACTCAAGCTTGACAAAATGCCAAAATAAGCTGTTGTTGAGCCTGAAGACACGGAGAGAGTCATGTGATGTGACAGAACCAAAGATTCCTTAAATAAAGAATTAAAATATTCTGAATCAGAATCAGAATCAGAATCAGATTTATTGGCCAGGTATGCTTACAGACACAAGGAATTTAACTTTGGTAAACTGTGCTCTCTTATGTACAGGTACAACATTAAATATCAACAATAAACAGAATAAGAAAAGACTAATATTTACATGACTAAATATGAAACAGTGCAGTGGTGCATATTATAATTAGGCTTCAGTTAGGTCGTCTCTCCATCTCCAGATTGTGTAAAATTAGGTTAAGTTGATTAATAAATTAGGTGTAACAGAAGATAAAACATCAAATCCCCCTCAAACCAACAAACAGAAATTGATTCAGGACACAAGCGATAATTTTATTTAAATACATTTTTTAATTCTAGGATGTCTTTTGGAGAGATACTTGACGCCTTATGCTGCAAGTAAACAAAACTCTAACCAGTTTAAACCAGTTTATTACAATAAAAATGGTGGAATAATTTTGATTCTTTCCTAAAGTGTAGAAACTCTCTTAACTTAAAAGTAGAGGTGGGGAAAAAAAAAAGATTGATTTTCTTATCTTCTGAGATTCATAAACTAGGAGTGCTTCTTTTAAGGTCACTGAGTTTGAATATCTTGGAAAAAGAAAACTGTAAAATTGGGAAAGGAAGAGGAAGAGCTCCAGACATGCTCATCCAAAAAAAAAAAAAAAAAACATTTATGTGTGTGTGTGTGTGTCTTGTCCCAGATTCTTCATTACCTGATGTTTTATTTGTACATGAACTCGAGCTGGCACTTCGGTGCAGACTGACCTCAGACCAGTTTGCTAATTAAAGTTCAACTTTCAGCTTTGGGGTGTTCAAAGTCTGATTCTCTCCTCACATTTTGTACATAATTAAACACCGCTTATGTAAACACATCATTCATTACATAATGTGAGGCAGAGAATCAGCTGAGGAGCAGGCCTACCTCCGCGCTGCCTGCCTGCCTGTCTGTCTCTATTAACTTGAACATGATGTATTGCACAGTGCGAGGAGTCTGCTGGTTACGCGACGTGATGGAATGAGATTTGCAAATGGTGCAGAAGAGCTTCAGGGATAAAAAACCAGAGCTGTGTTTGTACAGTAGTTAGCGGAGAGGATGGCCGAAGGGGCTGCCCGGGAGATCCCAAACAACAGTAACGAGCTGTGAGTGTGTAATTATAGAGATGAGCGGAGGGAGCACACTCATGAGGCTGAATTAAGTTTTAACAAGCTGGCAGATTGATGTTAATCCACGTCTAAAGGAGGAGAGACGTCGGGAAGACTTTAGGCTTTAAAAAAAACCTCCATATTACAAGAGGGAAAAGTAGAAGTTACTGTGCGTTGAGAGAATAAAAAAGGTATTTCCCCAATTTGTAGTAAGACTGAATCATATGAGAAGTGAGCCTTTTCAGAAAAGTAGAACACGGCGGCAGGGATGGCACTTAAGGGTCCTTTCAGATGCGTTGTCCATGTGTTGCGCCGTACAGCTTGCTGCCGAGCTGAGCGCAGCGCAAGGTCGCACTTGCCGTGGAAGTCAAAACATTTTGGACTTGGGTTCTTGCAGTTCTGCGTCAAATCTACACCGTACGTTAGGCCCGATTCCCCATCAAAAATTTGGGAATTTTTTTTTTTAAGATTTCAGATCGGCCTACCTCTGACGAAACACAAAGAGCAATGGCCAATGAGAGCGAGCGGGTGACAGGGACGCGTCAACAACTGGATGTTGAGAGTACTTTTATAGCTCATAAACATGGCAGCGACCTGTGTCGAGCTATGTGGATCGTCCTCCATATTTATTTTTTTTCCTCCAGTCAGGTTTGATCACACAATTTTAGGTGAGATCTCGTGTCTGTGGAATTGCCACTGTGAAATAATTTCTGCAAACAGCAGGTGTGTGGTCTTGCGGGTCTGGCCAAATTGATCGTGCGTATGTGTATCGGTTCAAACTGTCCTCATGTCTGTTGTCTCCCATATTTTTAAAAATCGGTTAACATTTGAAAATCGCCTAGTGTGTTGCGGGCCTTCTTAAAGGCTTTATATGTGATTTTTTGATCCAGCAGATGTCGCCCTTGAGCACCAGCATGAAACCAAAACAACTCGCGGTGCATTGTTGTGTTAGCATGCTAATGCTAGCGATCTTTATTATGCTGGTATCTTCACACTGCATGTAAATTTACCTGAAATGAGCGTGATCTAGAAACACAGTTAAGCAGTGAGTACAGTATGTTATTCTTCTTTTCTCTAGTCCCTCAATTAAACAACTTTTATACACGAGGGGAGGAGTCAGCCGGCCGTCCGGGCGATGTAAACAAAGTGAAGATAGGACTCTGAAAACTCTGAAAACATCACAGACAGTGGGACTCGGGTGTTACACCCATTGTAGACAGTCATGACTCACAGAGTTATTTTCAGAGGAAATACTTGATTTATATTATATTTAAGTGTGAAAAATCACATATAAAGACTTTGATGCCATGAAATGTCTACTTTTACTGATGTGGGAATACGCCTCCAAGTGAAGTGTTTGGGTTTCACATGTGGACAGATTTACATCTGTAGTAACGGGAGCGAGAAAAAGCGGAGAGGCGAAGTCAATGACAAACGACGGATAAATGCCAAATTCATGGACAATGACTGCTGAGAGCTTAAGGTCACTGGTGTGCAGATGTGTGTGTGTGTGTGTGTGTGTGTGTGAGAGAGAGAGAGAGAGAGAGACTGTCTGCCTCCCCTGCATGCACTCATACATGTCTGTAGTGAGTATGTCATTAATAACCCTGGGTATGAAGTCCATACAGAAACCATCCAGATGCTGCTTGTTCTCGCCATGTGCACAAATGCCTGGAAGTGTGTTTGGGTAGTGTGAGTGAGTGTGTGTGTGTGTGTGTGTGTCTGTACACCGCAGGATGTCACTACCCATCGACTTGTATCTCTGTTGGTGGCATGGAACGAGCTTGAGCAGCAGTTTGGCTAAAGGCTTATTCCGCAGTGTGGTGAAGCTTGAACTCAAAGACTGAGGCGGACAGAAATATTGTAACAGGAAATATTTCACTGGACTGAGGTAACAAAGAGTTATGAATCAGAGCTACGATCAATGTGTTTTGTTTGTTATCGGCCACACAACATGCTAAACACAAACATGGCACGGTGAACATGAAGACCTGTTTCAGCTGCTTCTGCTTCCTGAAGTTAAAGTCCTATTTTTTAGCCATCGAGTGTTGTCAATTTTAACTGAAATAAAAAAAGGAACAAAAGAAAGTACACATGAATGCAATTGAATTTGAGAAGTGAAAGTAGTTTTAAAAGAAAGGTAAGGTTGGAGGTGGGTCTCTAGTTGTTTGGGATGTCAGGATTGAGTCCATGTTTTTTTTTTTTTTTTAAAAGGAGGTTACAGCGGAAAGTTTGAGGGAGAGTGGGACAGTGGCAGTGGATTGCGGAGATGTTTAATGTTGAGGTAATATGTGGGGATATGCGGTCAGATCTGGGAAGAACTGAGCCAGGGGCTGATGGTTAAAGGAGGGGGTGCATGTGAGGGTAGGGGGGGGGGGAGGTTGTTGTAGATGGTGTCTCAGTATTTAATAAGGTACATTTAAAAGTCTAGGCTGAATTTCTGTGAAAGGGTGACGAGAAAAAAAACAACTGCTCCTTGTGATGAAATGCAGGTTTTTACGAGCGGTGCAGTGTATGTTATATATGTTATTAGGTCACAGACTTTATTGCCACCCTATAAATGTACATCGATTCAATTGGACAAATAAAAAGCATCACCAGTTTTACTCTGTTGCATCCCTGCCTCTAATAAATCGTGTTCCACCCTCCACTATTCAATCAACACAAAGAGCGCTTATTGGGTTGTCGGTATTTTATAAAACTGGTATTTTTGGCTTAAACAACCCGCAGAGTATTTGAGATAGAATAATGAGATATATTATAATGATTGAGAAAATAATGACGTCTGCTCATCAGGTGTTACAGTATTTCCCTACAAGGACTTTTGGTAACACTTTATAATAACCATTATCTATAAAGGGTAAATAAGGGTAATTAACTATTTAAAATAAAGTTAATTAACCATTAGTTAATAGTAATTTACTGTTAACAAACAATGAAATGATAGTTAATGTTTGCTAATGATTTGTAATGCTATAATTGATGTTATGTTAACAGTTTATTGATGAACACATTATAACATTTCATACACTTTATAAAGTGTTTGTTAATGATGACCAAATGATTTATTAACCTTTAAGAGATGGTTTATAAAACATCTATAAACATTACAGAGCTACATGGACCAGATATTTATTCATGGTTTGTAAATATTTTATAAAGCATCCATTAACATTATTTTGATGGTTATTATTATAAAGTTGGAACTGAAGATTGCAATTTTCTTTGTAAAGCATCTATAAATATTTTTTAGATAGATAATTAATTCTTTATCAATGATTAATAATTGGTTTATAAACCATCTACAATCATTATCTGGATGGTTATTGTAAAGTTGGAACTGAAGAGTATAATACTCTGTAAATGGTTAATAAATAATGTGTAGAGCATCTATTAACATTATTTGGATGTTATTATGAACTATAATTTAATTGTTTGTTAACAGTAAATAACTATTAACTAATGGTTAATTAACTATCTATTTACCCTTATTTACCCTTTATAGATGATGGTTACTATAAAGTGTTACCAGACTTTCAAAACTAAAATTATATCTAAAGAGTTTTAATAAAGGGTTGGGGTCCATCCTGCACCTTTCCGATCGGTTTAATCCTCAATATATTTTTTCCTGTGATTTAATGATAAAAATGTTTGAACTTTTATGTTCAGCCGCTTGTTGGCCACCAGTATGACCAGTTTGCTCCCGGATGATCTAGTATACATCCTGGTATTTCTCGCATACACAAAATTAAATACTATGATTTCAGCTGAAAGTATACAGTTTTGGACAGAGCCATAGTGAAATCATTTGTGAGGCTTCATTATTTAAAATCTCTGTATGACATCCGATCATGTCTTCAGATTTTTTAAGTGGAATAACTGCAGACCAAATAGCTTCACTGCTGCCCTGATACACAAAACGTAAACTTCCTGCAATATTAACTTTACTGCATGTAAGAATATGACGGAACAAATACTGGAAGATGCTCTGGACTTGATGGGAAATGTTCAACAGAAGTACGAGGAGTAGATTCTGATAATATGAGGAGTAACTGCGTCATGTTTAAGGCTGCATCATCACGCACAAAAGGACGGAGATGTGATCTAGATAAAGAGGAAACACATTTTGTTTGTTGTCCTTTTTGTCGAGTTCAGCACCAAATTAACTGAAATGGCATTATTCCTCAGGTGTCTCTGGTTTCCTCTTTTCTTCCTAAATTTGGTTACCCTCATTAAGCGCTGATCTGGTGTCCGCTTCGCTGTCCCACGAGGCAAACAGGATTAGGATTAACTGATTCTGATCCCTGTGTGGATCTTAAAGGTCCCTGATGAAGTTTAATGTAATTATGACCAAAAAGCAAACATAGATTAGTTCTGTTGGGGAAGCCAAATTGAATGTAATTGATTTTATTTTATTTGAACGACACGATTGAGTTTAAACACACGTGTACACTGCAAAAACTCTAATCTTCACAATTATATTTGTCAAATTTATTGTAAAAAAAAAAAAACCTCTTTCTAATTATTTTAAGGCACATTCACCTGACAAGTCCAGGAAAATCTCTAAAAAGCAAAAAAATAAGTTTTATTTTTGCTGTTATATTGCTGTTTATCATGACACGATCAGCTGCTCTCGACCTGTCAGATGATTTTCTGGCAAGTTTAAAATTTGGGTTGTATGGTCTGGCACGCTCGTACAGTGAGAGAAGGGTCACGAGCCCAAACCCTAAACCTAACTTGGGGACTGTTCCCGCCTTCATTTTTACTGCACAAACTGACAGCATACCGTATGTAATCACAATGGCAAGAGCAGACATACAGGTTTAATCTGTCCTCTCCGTCTGATCATGAAACGACTGTTGGCAGGAAATATCTCCAGACCTCCAACTGACAGGCTACATTTGTTTTGATTTAGCTTCTAGCTTGTGTTCATTGGTGAAAGAGAGACAGAGGGAGACAGCGTTTTTGCAGGTTTGTGTATTTTTCTAGTTCTTTCTAGTTCTCATTTTATTGAATGGCTTTGTGGAGGATTGACTCTTCAAACTTTAAAGTCTTCTTGAATGCTAACATCAAACCGTTTCTACTAGACAGCATTTTGTTTCACGTTCACATACAGAACAAGTGTGTCCGTAATCTAATGAATCTCCTGCAACAAAAAGCTCATATAAACTTGTTAAATTGAACCCTATCCCTCCCTTTAAAGATGACATATTATCCCCCTTCTCCACCTTTTCAAACAGTCCCTTGTGGTCTAAATGAAACATCTGTGCTTTGGTCAAAATATAACATGAATCAAGCACCAGAGGAGGTTTGTGACCCTGTATGAACCAGCTCTCTCAGAACGCTCCGTTTTGGTGTGTGTGTCTCTTTAAATGCAATGAGCCCCCCCGATTGGTGCCGACAGGAGTTCAGGCATGAGCGCCCATGGCAACTCGTCAGCGTGCCCTCCGGGGAAAAAACATGGCTGTCGGAGACAACACAGGAGGGGAGGTTTTTTTGTTTGTTTTGTTTTTCCAGAATCCCACTGTGACATCACAAGGACAGCGATTTTAAAACGGAGCATTTTTCTCTGTGTTGTAAGACTTATGCAGACCACAAACAAAGGACTGGATGGGTTTATTTCACATTTTTGTGGGTCAGTAGTAGTAATATATGTTCAATAACACTGTAGAAGTGGATGTTTCATAAGATGTCCCCTTTAAATCTAGATCTTTGAGTCTGACATTTCTGTTTAGTTCATTCAAATTTGTGGAAAAGAGACCAAGCATATTGTACAAGTACGTAAAAAAAAAAACACAAAAAGGAAATGTATCTTAATGAGGCATGTGTTGCCGTTTATTGTTATTGAGTTTAGTTAACACGGTTAACTGCTTTGAAAGTCATACAATAAACCTCTGAAGCTTTGTGAGAGGTCCCTCCCTGTGTCACAGAGAGAAAGCTGTAGGAATATACATACAGTATATCTTATTGGCAAGTAGATATGTTTTAGTAAGTACATTCTCCTCTACCAGGTACTCATGTACAATATACATGTTAAAAATATAGTTTGTTTGCATTGCGATCACCGTTTTTTTCCTTTTTTTGTTTGTTCAGGTTGAAATTATTCACATTTAAGTGTTACAGGTTCTTGAATGGCGGTGAAACTAAAGAGCACTGTGTTGTTTTATTAATAGCTATCACATACACATAGGCATATGCATAGAAGGCACGTCTATGCATCTAAATTGCTTACATGGTTAATGGAAAGCAGTTTTATCATCAGGGAAGAAAACAAAAAAAGAAAGTATACAAGACATACACACATTTCCCCGCACACACACAAGACAGAAAAAAAAACACCACAAACAAGCACTCCACAAAACATTAGACGAAGAAAGTACATCCGTTTGACGATAAAACTGCATACAGTACAACAAAGTACAGAAGATCTCATAACTCAGTCAATGGATGGCGTTCACCCGGGAGGAGACGAATCAAAGAACACTTGCCGTGAAGCAGCAGCCGGGTTTCAACAAAGAGTCCACCGCTGGGGAGGAAGCAGCCCCAGAAAAAAAAAAAAAAATACACTGATTTCATGGTTTTTAATGCTATAAGGAGGAAGCGTTTCAATCCTGGATCAGTGTTTGTTGATAAATGTTCCTCAAGGCAAACAGCAAACCTGCTTCTTCCTTTTTTTTTTTTTTCTTTCAGATGCCGAGTCAGCATTGTTACAGTAAGTTCAATCGCAAGACCGCAGCTCCTCAAGGCGTAGTGATGGTAAGCAAGTTGGCAGAAGATGGAAAGGCTTCACAAAAAGAAATAATCTCAGGCCACACGTTTGAAATGAGTGTTCAAAAAGAATACAAGTATTAGCATTTCATAAAAAAAAGAAAAACTGCAGCTGAATGTAGGGATGGAGTTAAAGGAAATGTTTGACATTTTTGGAAAGATTTGTTTTAAGTGCGCAAAGTAAGAGAAAAAAAGTCTCACACATTACACTTATTATTGAGAGTCTATGCCAAATAGCTTAGCTTAGCATTAAGACTGGGAGCAAAGGGAAACAGCTAGCCTTGCAGTCTGAGGAGGACAACACTTTTGGATAACTTTGCAAACTTTTTTTTCATTTATACATTTCAGTTTTGTACAGATTCCAACTTCGGAGGGGGCCAGCCTAGTATTTTTCAGTTTTAATGCTAAGCTAGGCTAATTAGCTGCTGGTTGTAGCTTCATATTTATCATTATTATATGAGTGGTGTTGATCTTTCTGTAACAGGCACAGTTCTCCCACCAAACTGTTATCATATCAATGAAATGTTAGACAAAGTCAGACAAGCTGTTTCAACCTGTTTACAGTCTTTATGCTAAGCACGGCTAGCTTGTTCAACCTGTTCCCGCCAAAAAGCTCCACTAGGCTAACTGACTCATGGCCTAAGCTTCACATTCAGCACCGGAAAAAAACACGAGAAGTGTCAATGGCGTCAAGTAGCAGATTTAAAGGGAGTTACTGGAACTATTTCTAGCTGGTAGAAGTGACCTTCTTGTGTTTAGGCATCAAGTTAGGGGGGACACAGTCTTTGTGCTAAGCTAAGCTAATCAGCTATAGCTTTCACTTACCATCTTTCATACTAAGCTAGGCTAATCAGCTGCTTATTGTAGCTTCATATTTAGCACACCAACTTGGGATAGGTAATCCTCATTTAACAGCGGAAGGCTAGATGTTTCGGGTCTTCATGCTAAACTAAGCTAAGCTAATCCACTGAAGACAACAGTTTCATATTTAGCATTTATCTGTTTCTGTTCACTTTAAACCATTAGCCTTCAGAATCAAGCTAGCTTACTACTACTGATTCCATTCCCTAAGCCAAGCTAAGCTATTTAGCTGTCAGAGAAAGCGTATTCATAAGCAAACAGACTGAAGACTTGCCTTAGTAGGCATTTGCTAGTTTTTCTTCTATTTTCAGTCTCTGTGTTAAGCTAAGCTAATCGACAGTAGATGTGGAAACACCTCAAACATTTGAGGCTGCTTGTTCTTCTCTCATATCAATGGTTGGTTTGGCAGGTAGTTTCTTTGACCGAGAGCAGCGACTTCCTTAAGTCTGCTAGCTGCTTCCCTCTGTTTCCATTCTTTGTGCTAAGCTAGGCTAATCGGCCATTACTTTAAATGTAGTTCACAGGCATGAGAGTGGTTTCGATTTTTCCCAAAATGTCAAGCTTTTCCTTTAAATGGTTTAGTTTGATTAACAGCAACAGGAAAACAAGGAAATACTTTCAAATAGAAACCTGCAGAGATTAGTGTGAGTGAGTGCGTTTGTATGAACTTCTTACTCAACAGGGTCGACAATCTACAACCACAACAGTGACTTTTTATATTGCCAAAGCTGGGAAATGTGCGATTGCTTCGTAAAACAGTGAATCTTAAAATTAAGTACAAATGGTGCACAGAATAGTTAATGGCAATACACAAAAGGCAATTGTCTTTTAAGGAAAAACAGAAAATATGACAGAAAGAAAGTAATATGCGCTTTATAAAAAAAACAAAAGTTTTTTGGGGCAGTCGTGCGCCTGTTGCAACTGAGAAACACAACAGACTCCCCTGAAATCTTAATGCGTCGTCACACTGACTTTGACGTAGTAGTAGTGCAGGCATACCGAACTCCTCCCGAAACCCCCGGATGAGATTTGGAAAATCCACCCGGGGGAATCGAGGCTCGTCTGTAGCGGTTAATGCTGCTAAATAAAAGCGCAGCAGTAAGGGCATTCGGCTTGAGCTCAGGAATGGTTAACTAACAAACACTGAACAACCAAAAAAGGTCATTCACACGCCGAACAGCCTGAAATAAAGTTTCTCAACGAGGCACAAAAAAAATAAAAAAATTAAGGAATCCATGTTTTTAAGTTTACAAATCATTAGTAAATATTGTTATTACACTACAATGCCAATAGTTCTTCATTCAGAAACATTATTCTATATAACACAGTGAAAACTAGGCAATAATCACTGGAAACTTTGCCCGACTTTAGTCCACAAATAAGGTCTCGTCTCCCTCTGCTTTCAAGGCCGAATCGAGACTTTTAAATGGCTGAGAAATGTGGATTAAATCATTCATGGTTTTGGCACAAGCCTTTTTTTTTTTTTTTTTCAGAAAACCTCTGTCTATAAACAAACAACCTACATAATAATCTTCCTTTGGTTAATAAAAAAAAAAAAAAAAAATAGAAAAAAAGAATCGAGAGATGAGCAAAAGGTTAGGTAGGTTTTTCCGTCCCCTCTGAGGAGAGCGCTCGCTGTTAGCAGCCCTTGTTGGGATGAGATTAACAAAGAGCTGAACCTAACGTGTTGTTGTTTTAGTATCGTGTTAGCTTCTCAAAGGCTCTTCTGATGATCACAGTGGTTTAGATTTCATCTAGAGGGCAAACACGGGTACAGAAGGACCCTGGAGTCTGGTCTCTCTCCGTTTATTTTTTTGTGTGGAGAGGAGGGGGTATTTGTGTGTTTTTTTTTGTTTCCATTGTTCCATGTCATTACGGTCAAGTCTCAGGCGTCAAGGTGTGGCTGGCAAAAACTGTCAGGTATCAAGATCCTGAAGGAGACACAAAGAAAATACTTACAGAGATGCCTTAAAACATGCATCATGTTTCTTGACTTACCTTTTCTGCAGCATTCATATTCTCTCTGTTTTGTTGTCTGTAACTTTCATTGCACAAAAACATGATTTTGAATGTGTTTTTAGTTTCGTTAGTTGCTTAGTTAATGAAATTTGTTTTTATTTATATTTTATTTATTTTTTTCCTGTAGCACTTTGAGATTTTTTTTTTTTGCAAAAATGTAAAGTGCATTACAAATTAAATGTATTATTATTATTTTTAATATTTCCGACCTGGTTTTTGTTATGTTGATATGTGAATGTGTTGCATCCTGAGCCGAGATGTTGACATTTATATTCTTTAAAAGCCGTTTTACTACAATACTTTTCAGTAGTTCTGTTTGTGTTCTTTGTTCCTGTGTGCATGTGTGTATTGACTTATGTGGGCGCCGTTGTTGTTGTGTGAATAGGACAGGGACTTCCGTCCTTCAGTCATCTATTAAAAAAGAAAAACCTAAGATATTGAACTGATATCTTATTGACTTCATCTGCAGAGAGAAGTGCGCCTTTATTTCAAACAGTCATGTATATGTTACTTTCATATATCGTCTTTCTCCTTACTTGCATTGAATGTAAACCATTAAAGTCTTCCTTTAACGTTTTAAATAAACCATAAAGGCAGTGCTGTTAAACGCACAGTATGTACAATCCGCCGCCAGGGGGGATCTGAATCAAAGCAATAACAAAATAAGACGTTGAGGATGGCGGGGAATCATGGGAGTGATTCTCTCTGCTGTGTTTTCCATCACAGTGATCTTTCTTTTAATGTGAAATCATTAGAAAGAAGCATTAGGTGTATGGAAATCATAAACATAAAAGTATCAGCTGATATTGCAGAACGAGGACAGTACTCCTCAGTTATAACTTTGTTCAACTATTTGTTTGTTGTGTTTCATTTAGCCACTAGGGGGCATTAGGTAGCAGTTTTGCAGGTTTTACTGTATATAGATGTGTTTAAACAGGTTTTCGTGTCATTAATCTGCTGCCCTCTGCAGGTCGAAATGAGACGGTGCCATAGATTGAAAATGGAAACAGTGAAAGATGTTAAACCCCCCCACAGAGGTCAGGAAAGGTCGGGTTAACAGAGGCGTCTTTTATTCGTCGCTTTGTTTTTATAAGTAACATTCAGTATTGCAGCTTCAAATAGAGACACTCACAGCTGCAGAGTGTTGAGTATGACATGACTTTACCACTTGAGCTTTTATATTTAAGGTAATTAAAACTCCCTTAATGCTTTTAAGGATGTCAAGCCTCTTTTTATGAATCAATACTCATTTTAGGAGAGAATTTATTTAAGGTAAATCATTTGTTTTCAATAGAAGCAGCACGTTACTTTAAATACCTGGAAGTGATAGAGCTCTGGGATCAAAGGTGAATCTCATCTGTAGCTCTTCTGCTGCTGCATCAGGCCGACGTTCTCATACACTCTGGAGCTGTCGTCCCTCATCCTGGAAAAAAAACAAACACGATTTACACTTTTTTTTTATTGAAGGAGATACAGTTCAGTATCCCTTCATCAATAACAGCGTCACTCACTCTGTGCAGGTGGGAGTAGGAATAGGAGTGCACGGAGGCAAAGGGCTCTGCTCTCCTCCGGTCAGGTCCGACAAAGAGTACTTAATGTTGGTGTACTCGCGCCCTTTAATCTTACTTTTCTGCAGAGAAGAAGGGACAACAGGGAGGTTAGAGAGAGGAGCAGGAAGAAAAAAGAAAAAAGGGTAGAGAAAGTGAGTTTTGTTTTGTGCTGCACACCTGCTCCTCCTCTATGCGTCTCTGCAGTGTTTCTATGTAATGCTGCACAGCCATGTAGATGAACCTGTACTGGGCCTCCGTCTGCACCATCCCAGAGCGCTGAGAACGGACCATCTGGATGGTCTTTGGCACGTCGATGTCGCAGTCCACCCCTGGAAATTAGGACAATATTTCACATGATTAAAAACAGCAGAAGTAGTATGTACAACTTAGCAGTGTATTCAGAGCAGCCTGCTAACGTTACAGCCTTCTAAAGCAGGGGTGTCCAAAGTGCGACCCGACGGCCATTTGCGGCCCTTGAGGGGATTTTTTGTGGCCCGTGACTTCAAATGAAGAATCAGAAGATTTTGGGGCCTCGATTAAGATCGGCACATTATCTTATTTTTCTTTTTCATGTTAACAAGGGCTGAACAATATTCCTAAAATAGAAAATGTTCAGTAATATGTATGTTGTTGTTTTTTTAAATCTACAGCTTTTACTATTTTCCAATTTTTTTTTGTAAACTATGAAAAAAAAAGCTTTTGCAAACAAGCGGACTGTTGTTTAACCATTTAATGACCTGAGCTAAATGCAGAAAGCTTGAACCACGTTACAGGCTTGATTCTGAGAAAAAAAACGAATAAAGTAGAACGAAGAAATCTAAATATTTGATTTCCTTTTATTAAAGGGTTTCTTTAGCGAGCCTTTAGATTCTGATCTACAAAGCCTTACTATTTTTTAAACTATATTTTAAAAAACAAAACCTGTGGCCCGCGAGCGATTCTAACACGACAATTTTGGCCCGCAAGAAAAAAAGTTTGGACACCACTGTTCTAAAGTGACAACATGCTAACATGATAGCCTCTAACGCTGAAACCTCAAATGTCCCCACTCCCCACACAACTGATTTGAAAGACAGCAGTGTGTCCTCAGTAATGTGACTCACCTTTTTCTCTGATCACATCTATCAGGATGTCGATCACTATAAACGTTCCTGTCCGCCCGATCCCTGCACTGAAGAATGTGTGACAAAGTTTCTGAGTTAACACTTCTCCTCCATGCTCATTGATGTGTTTCATTGTTGTTCATGTAAGTGTTTCCAGTGTTCGACTGGTGTGTGTGTGTGTGTTTACCTGCAGTGTACGGCTATAGGTCCAGCATCCAGGATGCTCTCCTGTTTCAGGTTGACCTCCTCCAGGAAGTCGAGGACACCGCCGGGGTCGGTGGGGACTCCGTGGTCAGGCCAGGCCCTGAAGTGGTACTGCCACACGGTGCGTTCTGTGTTGCCCTGTGTACAGATTTTTGTTCCTGTTAATAACTCACATGAAGATAATAAAAACCAGACATGTGTTGGTCCTTCCGTCATCTGTCTTTGGCTCTCAGCCCTAAAGCTTTTTGCTTTCTATTGAAGACAAAACCTGTAAAAATAGATCTGCATATCTTTTTTTTTTTTAAATGCTGTTTCTGTACCTTTAAAAAAACACGACTCAGACGATATATTTAGAACATTTGTTGGGGATTATTTTCAGCTGCAGATGAATCCACATTTGATTCCTTAGTGAGTATTTCCATCAGCAGGCGGGTGTGTTTGATCTCAGTCTCAGAGTCCAGTAGAGTATGAACAAGTATTATTAAACTAATATTTATTTATCAGCTTATGTTACAGTGGGACGCTTAAATGATACATCAGCGTGTAATTAAAAAGTTTGACCTGAGTCTACTCACTGCTTATTTGGAAGTCACATTAGTGTGTTTAGATCACGGTCATTTTGTGCCAATTTATGTGCAATTTGAAGCTACGAGCTAACTAAAGAGCGCTAACATTAGCATGCTAACACAACAATGCAGGACGCAGGAAAATGCAGCTCAAGCCAAGGACAATTTTGTCGCCGCTTGTGTTAAATGTTGCTTAATTAGGGTGCATTCTAATTCATAACTCCTGTGTGTGAATGTGAGTGGAGGGGGGGTTGGAAGTGTGTCTCTGGAGAATAGCGGAGGCGTGGCCAAACAGCAGTTTGTTTTGGTTTCATGCTGGAGCTTAAGGGCGACATCTACTGGATCAAAAAGTCGCACATTCTTCCTTTAATGATATGACATCTTTTGTCTCAAGAAATGTATATAACAGTGATCGTCCATAAGCACTCCCTTCATTCAAATGTTTACACAAACTAAAAAACTGCTTACCTGGCCAACTTTGGACAGTTTGAGTTCTCTTAAGATGTAGTCGTGTGCAGCCGTCTCCTTGACGTTTCGAACGCGCATCGCTCCGTACTCCTTCAGAGCCGACATGTCGGGCCAGTACTTCACACACTTACTCTGAAAGGACACAGAAACACTCAAGTTGGTAAAAAAAAAAAACCACACACACAAAAAACACCCTGCAAACATTTCAGCTTCTGAGCCTAAAACAAACAGCCTGTTGACAATCCAAAAGGACCTGCTGATGAGAACTCTTGTTCAAAGCGCACAGAGGTCCATGGCAAACAAAAGTATTTGCGAGCCAGCTTGGAGAGTTGCGGCTCACTTGTGTTCCCTGTGTCTCTTCACCAAAACAGGGGGCTGCTGTCTGTCCTGTGCTTTTGCCACAACATTACTGTCTTCATTTACAGGTGTCAAGAGAGCATGCAATGGTCAAGTGGTGAGAGCGCCCTCTGCTGGATCGCACTGCAAACTGCTTCAGACAGCCGGCTGCACTGATTTTGTTTATTTTTAATGAAACGGCTCGTCACAGATAGAGTGTGAACTTTTCCCCCAGGTTCAAATGAATGTTCAAACTTCAAATAAAAAGTGACAGCCCTACTGAAGGTACTTTTTTTGTAGTATATTTGTCTATGCTTATTTCATTATTTGTCTGTTTTAATTCAAAAACTCAACAGGACATGGACATCAAATCATTGACAGCTGGAAGTCCTGTACACACTGCGCCTGCAGCATTTCTGCTCACCTTTCCCCTCTCCACCTCCTTGGTGGTCATGACGATGACTCGAGAGTTCTCCTGAAACACCATCCTCCAGAAGTCACTGATGGTGTTCTGCAGACAGCCCTGAGTGGCGATGTAGCTCTTCTTCACCTTGGTGCTGTTGCACTTTGGATCCAGCTCCGGCTGCGCACACAGACGGGGGAGAGACAAGACACAGGAGCCAAACATAAGAAGAGCAGAAAGTGAATGTTAACATGTTCAGCAGCTGCAGAATGACTCCGATCATTACAGTTCTACATCTTATCCAGATATTCATACAGATATCAACAAATACAGAATTAATGGTATTTATACATATTTATATTTTCATTTCATTGTACAGTGTTCCCCTTTGTTATTTTTTTTAGTATTATATCTTTGCTTTAATACAGTGTATAGCTTCTGTACAGTTTATTTTAATTTACTTAGCTGTTACTACAACTTTTTATTTCATTTGTACTTTTCTACTCTTTCTTCCATATAATGCTATTTTATTTTATATATATTTTTTTATAACTTTTTTTTGTAGAAGCTGACTCAGGGAGAAACACACAAAAATTCCAATGTACCTGTACTGTCCTGTACCTGTGCAAATGGCAATAAACATCTATTCTATTCTGTGTGTGTGTGTGTGTGTGTGTGTGTGTGTGTGTGTGTGTAGGTCAGTTTACCATGACAGCGGATGCTACCGTGATGATATTGGCGTTGATGTAGTCAGAGCCGGGCTCATTTGGATCCCTGTCATTCAGCACCACACGAGTGTGATCGACTGCAAACACAAACGGAAACAGTTAAAAATCCACTTTTTCAGATGTGGTCAGGTGAAGCTTCTGAAGGTAACATTTAGTTTTTGTTGTAGTGAAAGAAGGTTTCTTACAAGGCAGAATGTTCTTGTATCTGTTCTTGTTCTTGTTCTCTGCTCTCTGGCCTTCTTTGCGGCTGTAGAGTAGTTTGCACTCTTGCTGCTGCAACGTCTGGAAGGTGAGGGAGGGGAAACGATTTGAAAACTTACAGCCAGCACTTCATGTTGTTTTTAGAGGAATAACAAACACAAACCAGGACAGATCACCTGTTGAATCACACTCACCTCAAACTCCTCCCAGAAGCCCTGTTTGACCTTGTCTGTGGCCTCGGCTAGTTTGCTGAGCTCTCGAACTCGACTTTCGATCTCTGCAGCGTTAATACGAGTAGTGTTGAGGGGCTGCGGGGGGGGGGGGGAGAAACAGGAGTCAGCAAAAAAGCAATGATCAGGGGAAAAAAAAGCATAGTTAGCTTACATTAAACAAACGTGAATTTTAGACGTGGGAAGAAAACCTGTTTGAGCTGCAACACGGTGCCCAGAGTCTCCACCATGGGGTTCTTCTTGTAGTGCTCGACCAAATCTGTCAGGGAGTCGAACTTCTCCCCTCCGCCGACGTCGTACTTCAGGTCATGCTGAGGGAAAAAAAAAAAAGTCCCAAACACTTAAGTGCAACAGGTCGGTTATCATGAGAGACAATCAAACATTTTATGAGAAATCACAGAGGATGCTTTTACATGCAGCCAGATTTATCTGCTACAGATCAGTATCTGGATTTCTACCCTTTCCAGACCTTTTATGGAGCCTGCTGCCTTTTATATAAGGTGTTTTTTTATGTGTGTGTGTGTGTTTTAATCCATTCTTGGCAAAACTTTCTCTAACTACATGTAGGTATTTTCTACTCTGGAAGAGGCGGTACATTTACATGTTTACAGCCTTTACGTTACAAATTGTTTTGACAATGTTTGAGGAAAACCTTTCTGATTTTCTACATTTTTTTTTTCCATCCAAATTCAGAAGCAAAAAAAGGCCTCTATATCCATGTCCTCCATGAACATAAGACGATATCTTTCTCCATCAGTTCAGCACACAAAAAGGGACAACATGACGTGCTTGAAGTCACATGACTGACATTGCATGCCCTGGGTTGTGAGTATTGCGCATGCACACATCATAATTGTGATGGTAAAATGAAATATGGTTCAGCTCTCGCAGTCTGTCCTCCGTCTCGCCTGATTCAGGAGAGAATAGATCAGAGGGTCTGATGGTTCAGAACAGAGAGACAGCAGCAGCAGGATGAGAGCTGGTCTGGTGCCAGCCTGTCGACCTCCTGCCTCCATTAATTTAATGATACCGACGTTTAAAAGTCATTATGTGTTAACATGAAGGGAAATCGATATGAGGCACATTCTCACACAGCTGCACTCTGCATGAAAACGAGGACATTTATACCCGCGGTCACTGCTTCACATGATGGATAAACACTGGATTAGAAACATTAAGATCAACTTCTTTTGCTTCTCTACAGAAAACTCCATACAGCACAGGATTGCTTTAAGCACTGGGGGATGGTAATAATAATACAAGCTCAGTTTTTCTCTGCAGATGCTACCCGTCCAATACAATACAGTTCTTTATCAATAAATGAATGTGTGTTGTGTTCATTTGTCACCTCTGTTTAAGTCTTTGATGCTTCACAAACACAGAGAGTGATTTTACATACTTACTCAACGTGCAGCCTCTCTTCTCTGGACACTTTACACTGTTTACATTACTCTATATTTTGTACATTCAAATAATTCTTTTTTTATTTTTTACATTATATTCTATTTTACTGTATATATGTGTATTAGTAATTTGAGTGTTTATTGCATGGCCTTGCGGAACAGTCCTTACATTTCACTGCACATCTGTATGAGCATGTGACAAATAAAATTCTTGAATCTTGAATCTTGAAAAATCTTGAATCTCTTCTCTTACTCAGCTGTCACCCTCCCTGACTTCAAATCAGGAGCTTAAAGTTTTGTAAACTAAAAGACCATCAAGCCCTAACATCTGTATCCCTCACTGTCACATCTTTATTGAAAGTTTTATTGAAACTGCAGCAGTGTTTCCCACACATACTGTGGACGATACCTGGGCGGGCCGCCCGAGTATATTTCTAACCTGTTTTTATTTAACTTTGGATTGTGAAGATGAATGTCAGAGATGATTTTTAAAAGAAAGACGTCCAGGCCGACTTCTCTTCTATAGCTTGCACGTTACCAACATGCTCCCATGACAAGCAAGTTCCCCATTATGAATCCTTCTTTTACGGGATGTAAATTATGTGGGTTAGCTACAACTTCAGCCCTGGAGCAGACCACTAAGTCTCCTCCGTGCTGTGTGGATAAGGTCGTACTCTGACGCAGGAAAGGTTAACACTTTAATTTGCAGCGTCCAGGGTGAAATGCTCTCTGAGTTTAGAGGTTTTAGAACACGTTGGTGTTACATTTGCAGCCCCGGTTATGTTAAGTTAAGTTTTGTTTTCATGTCGATTACCGGTAGCTGGTTTGTTTAAGGGCAGAGATAGTAAGGATGCAAGATGACTCACTCCACTCAGAAACTCAGCTCCGGGAAACTATGCTATATTTGCGCACGGCATAAAAACCAAGAGCCATGACCCCCTGCAGTACATACAGAGCATGCACTACAGATCAAAAGAAACACACAGGGGACATGTTGGGGGGGCGGGGTAAGGGGGTGTTTACCTGGCAGCGGATCATGACGTGGGTGACTTTAGGTTTGCTGTCACTGCTGTCCGTCTTGTCGTCTCCCGTACGGACCGACAGGACGAAATCCCCCGGGTGACTCTGACTCTCTCTCACCAGGAAGCTGCCGTTCTTCCCTTTCTCCGTCAGCAGCTTCTCAGCCTCCCGTCCCGACAAGTGGCCGTGGAACCACCTGGCAACAAGTACGATAAAATACTTCAGGTTTTAAACTAGCAGCCGGTGGTTAAACTGTCGAAGAATCTAAAATGGGAACATCGTTTTTTCTACAGGGAACAAAATTACTACACAGTCACTTCCTGTTTTTGTAAGCAGGAAAGAGACAATTCCATACTTAAATAGTGAGACGTTTGCAGTCAGAAATACATCAAAGTTCCCCAACGAAGGACACTTTTTAAAACCCTCATTAAAATGTCTCTGATCATGTCTCTTCAGGGAGCGTCTACATTCAGGTATCATCCAGCACGGTCCCTCACCTCTCAGAGGTGGGGTCTGCACAGTTGAGCGGATACTTGAGCTCGATGACGTCTCCGTTTTTCTCCTTCAGTTGCCCGTGATGCTCCATGTAATACTGCACCAGCTCGGCCAGTGTGGCAAACTTCTCCCCGCCGTACAGGTCGTAGTAGTCTCCCGTGTTCTGGATCTTGATGTGGGTGACCGCTCCATTTCGCCTGCAGAGAGACAACACGACGGGTTAAGGAATACGATGCATCCAGAGACACAAACAGACTCTGTCTACAGACTTTAAACATTGGTATCGGCTATGATATTCACAATCCCAGATGTTTTGGTATCCAGCGTTTATCTTCTGATATGCGCTGATTTGGAAACTTTTTTAAGATGTATTTTTTTGGGGTCTTTTTATGCCTTTATTGGAGTGGCAGGACAGTAAATAGCGTCTCAAATCAGGGAGATATAGAGTAGTGAACGACATGCTGCATGACATGGGGCAGCTGTGGACTCAGTTGGTAGATTCGGTCAACTCTCAACCAGAAGGTCAGGGGTTCGATCCCCAGCTCCTGCAGCTACATGTCCGATGTGTCCTTGGGCAAGACACTTAACCCCAAGTTGCTCCCTCTGCCTCATCAGCGGTGTATGAATGTGTACTCATGGATCGGTTACTTCTGATGGTCACTTTACTCAGCAGTCTCTACCATCAGTGTGTGAACCTGTAGGTGTGACCTGCGGTGAAAAAGTGCTTTGAGTAGTCAGAAGACTAGAAAAGCGCTAAACAAGCTCAAGTCCATTTTAACATTCTACATGCAGCAAAGGAGCCACAGGTGGGATTTGGACCCGGGCTGCACGTTTTGAAGGTTGTAGCCTCTGTACATGAGGCGTGCAAACTGACCACTTAGCACACCGGCGCACCTGGAAACTGTTTTTTACAGAATATATTATGCAGAAAACTTTGCCTCACATAGTTTGTCCAGCAGGGGGCTCTGTAAACAGGTATTTTGCGTGAGAAAGCAGCATTCTGCGTCGTGCTTTTGCTGAGTCACATTGGAGCGAAATCAACGTAGAAAATTTTTTTTTTTCCTTCAGGCTCGTTATTTTTATTTTAGCTGCTGCCATAACAGAAAGTTTGACATTTACTGCTTCCTAACTGGTAGATAATAAATCTCTAAAATCCAAAGTATGTGGCTCTAACTGAAGCTTTATGAGTGTATTTTATGCTCCGGCCCTTCTGATGCCGAGTGCAAGGTGTTGTGATTTAAACGAGCATATTTATAGTTTAACAAAGAGTCACATGATGCACCACTAAGAACAATGTCGTCTTCTCTATTATTAGCAGGAGGTGAGAGACGAAAAGAGAATATTCAAAACAAAGCAGGGGAACAGCACCGACATTTAACGTCTGATAATGTGCAAGTTAGATGGAAAAAAAAAAGGACGTTTATGTGACAGAAACCAGATAGGCGGTTAAACTGTGTTGAGTCATCGTCCGTGACCACCATTACATCGGAAAATACGAAAAAAAGGAGAACTTGTGGGTGATCTAGAGAGCGCAGTAACTGTGAATGACTTCTGGAGAAGTTGAGCGGAGAGAGAGAGAGACGAGAGAGGCGAGAGAGAGACGAGAGAGAGAGGCGAGAGAGAGATGAGAGAGAGAGACAGGCGAGAGAGAGATGAGAGAGAGGAGAGAGAGACGAGAGACGAGAGAGAGAGAGAGAAAGAGAGCGAGAGAGAGGAGAGAGACCAGAGACGAAAGAGAGACAAGAGAGACTAGAGAGAGGAGAGAGAGAGGAGAGAGAGAGGAGAGATGAGAGACGAGAGAGGAGAGAGAGAGGAGAGAGAGAGGAAAGAGACGAGAGAGAGAGAGAGCGAGAGATGAGAGAGAGACGAGAGAGAGCGAGAGAGAGACGAGAGAGAGACAAAAGCGAGAGAGAGACGAGAGAGAGGGAGGGAGAGAGAGAGAGACGAGAGAGGAGAGAGAGAGGAGAGAGAGAGGAGAGAGAGAGAGACAGAGAGAGGAAAGAGACGAGAGAGAGAGAGAGCGAGAGATGAGAGAGAGACGAGAGAGAGCGAGAGAGAGACAAAAGAGAGAGAGACAAAAGCGAGAGAGAGACGAGAGAGAGGGAGGGAGAGAGAGAGAGACGAGAGAGAGACAAAAGAGAGAGAGACGAGAGAGAGCGAGAGAGAGAGAGAGAGACAAAAGAGAGAGAGATGAGAGAGAGACGAGAGAGAGCGAGAGAGAGAGAAAGAGAGAGACACAAAAGAGAGAGAGAGACGAGAGAGAGAGAGACGAGAGAGAGACGAGAGAGAGGGAGGGAGAGCTGGTTTGACCCGGCAGAGAGGGACGAGTCTCCCCGTGTAAAACGTCTCCGCACGAGGAGCATGACTTGTTTTGTTTCCAAAGGAAGTAAATACGGAGCCAGATGAGAGACTGAACGGCTTCAAAATAAGCGCCTGTTACCAAAATAACCTCGGCGACATCAGCTGAACGGAGTTAATGATAAGTCATCTGAATAATTTATGACACGACGGGCCCCGAGATAAAAACCACTGACTCTCTTTTTGTCTCCAATAGTAAAAAAAAGACTGTTTGGATGATGCTGGTTTGCCTGCCATCTTTGAGCACACATGCAGGCTCAAGATGGAGATGGTACTCACTGTGGGGATTCTATTTTTATCCTCATTATTCCGACGTCAATAAGCCGTGTGAATATTTCAGCGCATTTCGAGCTGCATCTATTGATTTGTCAGGCACTCTGAGGGCAGCGCGGAAACACTCCCCGGCAGGTCGTATTACGACGGCTGCAAACGGGGGATTTCAAATCTCTGGTGATTATTTTTGCGGCGACTTTTTTGGTTGAACAAAGTTTCTTCTAAAGAATTAGATGACGGCCTAAAAATGTCTTGCTGAGTTTAAAGACAATCTTCATATTTGAGGAGCCGGAAGCAGAAAAAATGTTGACGTTTTGTCCTCGGAGCAAAAAAACCTGATCGTCAACATGGCTGCTGATTTATTTCAAACATAAAAACTAATTGATAATAGTTGTATCCACTACATTTAAGTTCCTAAAATAGTTTCCTTTTCACAAATCCACCATAAACGCTAAACGGAGCAACATGACTGGTTTGGAGCATAGACCGTGAATATTAACGGACGAAGCCTGGGTGACTTCCCCCCCGCTGTTCCTGCCGGGGGCTTACATGTAATACCAACAACAACAATAACAATTATGATTCAAAAAAATCGGAATCAGTATCAGTATCTGTACTAGGGCTGGGAATCTTTGCTTGTCTCGCGATTCAATTCGATTACGATTAGATTGAGAATTGATTTTCGATACAAAACGATTCTGGATCCAATGATTCAAAGTGTATTTTCTGAATTAGTACATACATCGGATCAGTACTGGAAAAAATAAGTGAATCAGTGCATGTCTACTCACCGCACTGAGAGGGTGAAGTCTCCTGGATTACTCTTACTGGGCCTGGCCAAAAAGCTTCCATCCACCCCGCGAGTCAGCAGCAGGTTTTCAGCCTCCACACCTGTGATGTTGGGGTGAAACCACCTGCAAGAGAGAAAAGAAACACACTATGATTGGTCTCATTGTTACAGTGCAACGCTGTATCCCCGTTTACAACAGTGAATCCCATTCACTGTTTACCACTTTCTATTTACTACAGAATGACTTCTATTCACTGTGCAGTGTTTTTAATTACAACACAGAGACTTACAGTAATGCAACAAAAAAGCACTGTGCACGGCATGTTGACTAAGTTCTCTGAAAACAATCCCACCATGCACCACTGTGTCTTTGCACAGAACACACACACACACACAACTGGACATGAAACACAATATAACTCATTTTATCACAACTACTTTTTGTACTTCTGTACTTTTTGATACCACAGTACATGTTGCATTATTTTACTCAACGATTATATCCAAAAGTGCCGACGCTTTAAAGGACTACCACATCTTCTACAGATGCTTAGGAGAGGAGCAAACTCCAACACAACGTCTTAATTGCACAAATACTCGAGGTGGGGGAAAAACGATATCGACTCATAACCACCAAGTATCGTTTTTTTAAATGATCTGCTTAAATCCAGTTTCAATGATGATGTAGTCTTTCCATGATCGAGAAAACAAGATAATCGAGATTAATCGATTACGGTGCGGCACGCCGTGTTGCGCTCGTTTTGTCATGTGTGGTAAATGTGTTTGTTGTAATATCATCACCAACTCAAGAACATAGTTTCTTCATTACTAAATGTATTCATTATTCTTATTTATTTCCATGTATTGCTTGTTTTTCAGTGTTCAGAGTGATTAAAGGCGCACTCACTCGAGGTAATTTCCCCCCCCCCACGTTTACAAATAAAACACAAGGTCAGAACAAATAGAAATATAACTTTTAAAAACAATCCCCAAACTATTACAACTTTGGTGTGTAGGAATTTGCCTGCAATTAGTCGTACTTATAAAACAAAGAAATGACCTTATATTGGGTGTTAGGACCTCTACATTTCTTTTGCTGTGGTATCGCCAGGGTTTCATTTTTAGTTACACATTAAAGAGGACATATCATCCCCCTTCTCCACCTTTTCAAACAGTCCTCCTGTGGTCTAAAAGAAACATCTGTGTTGTGCTTTGTTCAAAATATAACATGAATCAAGCACCAGAGGAGGTTTGTGACCCTGTATAAACCAGCTCTCTCAGAACGCTCCGTTTTGGTGTGTGTGTCTCTTTAAATGCAATGACCGCCCCTGAGTTTTCCCAGTAGACATCACTCCTCTGTAGAGAGAATAAAAATGGAGGACCTGCGCTAAAGTTTTGCTCTAAAGTGTTTGGCCAGCGTCCTCTTCTATGCTGTGGTGTGCTGGGGAGGACGCAGCAAGAAGAGGGACGCAGCACGGCTGGACAGACTGGTGAGGAAAGGCTGGCTCTGTGGTGGGCGCAGAGCTGGACTCTCTAGTGACGGTGGCAGAGAGAAGGACCCTGAACAGAAATGCTCTCCATCATGGACAACACCCCGCACCCTCTGCACAGCACCTTCACCAGGCAGAGGAGTGTGTTCAGTGTCCCACAGACAGACTCAACAACTCTTTTGTCCCCCTGGGCCATACGTCTGTACAACACCTCACGGTTATAGCACGGGGAACGCAGCACACACTTGGACTAAATCTTCCTTTTTCCATTTCCCATCTGCACAGCTGTCCCAAGAGTCAGCCTCTAGTTGGACACTTTAATGATCATCTCAATTACTTATTAAATAGCACCTTTAATTTAATGTTTGCACTGCCTGTTATTTAATTTAATGTCTGTTTTTGATAACTCTGCACTATCTGCTTTTTAAACATTGCTGTACATATATAAACAACACAACTTCAGAAGGTCAACACTTTTTTATTTTTTTATATTCAGGTCTAATTACAGATTTTATTTTTCCTCAACTGTTTTTATGTTCTTGTTTAAATCACACATATATTTTTATCCCTGCATGGGTTGCATGGTTATATACATTTATATATATGTATGGGGGGGGGGGGGGGGGGGGGGCGTCGGTTTTGTGGTTTAATTTGTAACAAATGTTTCATGTCATGTACGTCTTTGTAACCTGCTACTGGATGCTTTGAATTTCCCTCAGGATCAATAAAGTTTCTATCTATCTAGGCTGGGGGTGGAGACACCAGGGGAGGGGAGGTTTTTTTTTTACCAGAATCCCACTGTGACGTCACAAGGAGAGCACATTAGAAACAGAGCTTTTTTCCTCTGTGTTGTAAGACTTATGCAGAACACAAACAAAACGACTGGATGGGTTTATTTCACATTTTGTGGGTCAGGTTATCCAAATATATGTTTTAAAAAAAACACTGTAAAAGTGGATTTTTCTTTAAACTTCCCCTTTAAAGTTTAAAAATTGGAAGTATCATGACAACTCAAACTACAACAGAACAAAAACAACAATACATTTCCTCCATATTTCTGACTTGACTCTGACTTTTTGTTTTTGAGTGTGGAGCCTCTTTTGAGCCATTCAAATCAAGAAAATCTGACCTGAAACAAAGCTGCATCCTCCATATTGTCTTCCTGTTCCCCTAAATAAAGACTGTGTCGCTAAAGAAGTGAATGTGGCATCAGAGGGAGAAGCTATGTCCCCAGTGTTTACAGTGTTTACAAACCTAAACATCTTCTGTGCACTGAGCTGCCGGTGTGTGCTAAGTTAGCTTCTCCACTAGCATCAGTTTCCCCCCCTCCACTAGAAACTTCAGCACACTCAGTGTTTGTTTACAGTCTTAGATTACATTCATCCCAAACAGCTGAGTTAGGTTAAAGTTAGCTGTCTGGGCTCCTCTTACCTCCGAGATGTCATTTTTCTTTCCGTCGCCTCACTTCCTCGCTTTGGCTACAATTAGCTGGCTAACCGTTTTCCGACCGTTTTCTGCTCTCGATCACAGGATAAAGTAAAGCTTCATCGGCCTCGAAACACCCGGTCAAAACGGGCACCGAAATCTGGGCATCGGGGAGGGAGAAATTTTTTTTTTTTTTTTTTAGGGAGCAAGGCGTTGGAGGAAGAAAAAAAAAAAAACTCCGTATAGGCCTCGGAGACTTCAGAGCGAGTCGATTATGTGACGTCACCAAACATGCGACAAAAAACCAGAGGGTGCGCGGCATAGGGTGCGCGTTAGTGAGGGGGGCCGTTCATAAAGGAGTCGGTTATTCGAAACGATTCTACAATTCACTTAGCAGACTCTTTTATCCAAAGCGATGTACATCAGAGAGTAAGTACAACACAAGCAAGGATCTAGAAAAAAGGGAACAATGTCAGTAAGAGCAAACGATCAGCTTTGAGTCTGATTGGACACACAGGTGCTGACAGGAAGTGACCAGAGGCAAAGCACAACATTGAGGGCAGTTCTTGAGAGCTCTAATCAGTATAGAAACCATTTTATAAGTCGTCGTTATCAAACAAAAACCATCGTCATTACCATCATCATCATCAATAATATGGAGACCATCATCATTAAGTTAGTAGGTATTCATGAAAGAGCTGGGTCTTTAGCTTTTTCTTAAAGGTGCAGAGGGACTCTGCAGATCACATGGAGTTTGGAAGTTCATTCCACCACCGGGGGGCGACAGAGGAGAAGAGTCTAGTCAGCGTCTTAGGACCCTGTTGTGAAGGTTGGATCAGACGCCTTTCATTGGCAGAGCGTAGTGGGGGGGAGGGAGAGTAGACCTGGATCAGAGAGGTAAAGTAAGGAGGAGACGTTTATTGACGCTGTTTTGTAAACGAGCAGCTTACAAAACAGTACAAAACTGATCTGTAATTTGATCGAAGAAGGGGAATTGATTATTATTTTCCTCTTTTTTTTTGTAAATGAATACAAGTCTGGTTAAAGGGTGATTAGACAAATATTTAATCAAACACTATGTAATGTCTAACTGTGTAATAACATTAAGAAAGGAGCTAAGTGAGAAGCATTTTGTATGCAGATGTGGCTGCGTCCAATCAAAATAAAATGTTTTATTTACCTTTATTTTCCTGGACAAACTGGCGCACAGCATCCAAAATAACCATGGCAACAGCAAGCAAAACCTGTGTAATCGTGTAATCTCTCCTCCTGTCATGGAAGACACATTGGCAGAAATATCTGCGGACCTCCAGCTGACCGGGAATATTTGTTATGATTTATCTTTGTTATGATAAACTTGTGTTTATTGGTGATGCTGAGAGAGTAAGAGTGTTATTGCTGCTGTGTAGGCTACTTCTCTGTCACGATTTAACTCATACAGTGTGAGCTCTGCCACGACTTTTCTACAATCGTACAGTGTACGCCGGGCATTATACCAAACTTATAATATTCTAGAAACTAAAATACTACAAATGATTAAATGCAATAAAGAAATATATTTGTGTACGCATTCCAATAAGTGAAAATATTGGTAAATATCACAAGTGCAACTCAACCCTTCGTGCAATACTTGCCTCTTTTTTTATATTATCTGTTCTACTCTGATTTCAATTCTGATGTAGATCTTTATATGGAACCATAGTAGTCGGATCTCATTGAGCCAAATAAACCTCCTCACTGAAAAGAGATGAAATTCCCATCACTAGATTGGACTTTTTTTTTACGCATTCTTCGATGCCGCTTCACCCCCTTTAAATAAACTACAGAGCTCGGTCGATCCGGGGAAATGTGTGACAGTGGTTGGAGGAGTCCTATCTTTTCATTCACAGCTTATATCAAGAATCCAGCGGCACAAGCGGCACAAGCGGCACAAGCGGCACAAGCGGCACAAGCGGCAAGCGGTGCGGTGTCCGGTCGAAGTTCGAGAGGACGCCGCGTCAACATCAAAGCGAAACATTCCAGAGCCAACCACTGCGGAGACCGCGCGTAACGTGGTCACCTATTTATAAAAACAACAAAAAAGTAGAATTTTTAAAATTTTATTTTTTATGCTTTAGTCATCTTGTCCCTGAGAGTTTCATTAACATTTGACTTTACTTGAGTTTAATTTCACAACAGTTACATTTTTGA